>NC_137661.1:26001964-26191964 GCF_963422515.1 Blennius ocellaris | reverse complement strand
GGAAATTAAAAGGTCGCGTAGAGCCGATAGATAGATAGATAGATTTATAGATAGACTTATAGATAGATAGATAGATAGATAGATAGATAGACTTATAGATAGATAGATAGATAGACTTATAGATAGATAGATAGATAGACTTATAGATAGACTTATAGATAGACTTATAGATAGATAGATAGACTTATAGATAGATAGATAGACTTATAGATAGACTTATAGATAGACTTATAGATAGACTTATAGATAGATAGATAGAGAGATTTATAGATAGACTTATAGATAGATAGATAGATAGACTTATAGATAGATAGATAGATAGATAGATAGACTTATAGATAGATAGATAGACTTATAGATAGATAGACTTATAGATAGATAGAGAGATTTATAGATAGATAGACTTATAGATAGAGAGATTTATAGACTTATAGATAGATAGATAGATAGATAGAGATTTATAGATAGACTTATAGAGAGATAGACTTATAGATAGATAGATAGATAGACTTATAGATAGATTTATAGATAGATAGATGTATAGATAGATAGATAGACTTATAGATAGATAGATAGATTTATAGACAGATAGATATACAGATAGATTTATAGATAGACTTGTAGATAGACAGATAGATAGATAGATAGATAGATAGATAGATAGATAGATAGATAGATTTATAGATAGATAGATAGATAGATTTACAGAAAGAAAAAAGAAAGAAAGAACGAATGACATCAGTGGGTAAATAAAAACCAGTAATAGTAAAAATCTGATAATAAAACAGTGAGTCAGATATAAACACAACAAAGAATGAAGGTCAATGATGAGTTTTAGCTTGAAACACGTCTTAATGCTCAATACATTACATCACAACAAGGCAACCTAGAATCTTTGCCTTTTCAAAGTAAAAGCTTCGGAAGGTCATCGGCGTAGATGGTCTCCTGCTTCACCAGCGCTTGTGATCCAACGTCGTTGGTGAAGACTTTGCCAAAAGGCCACGAGCGGCTCCTCGTGGACGCAGGCACAACGTTTTCCCATCTTTTTTTTTTTTTCTTTAAAAAACTAGATAACTAATCTAAATTAGAATGTTTGTTCAGTCAACAGAGAGATCGGGTTACCAGCAACATCCCTTAATCACTGGGCATGAAAAGTGAAGGTAACAGCTTTTATCCCTTCAGAGCTCTAATTACCTTCATTTCTGAGTGATTATAAAATGTTTCCCCAACACCTGAACGCGATTGTCTGTCGTCACACGAGCGGCGGCGGCGGCGGCGGCGGCGGCGCCTTTCCAACGGCGTCTCACAGGACGCAGACAAATATCAGTGAACGGGTCCAGATCTGCAAACCAATTAACGACACATTGATTCGCTTTGCCAAGTGTTCTGTAAAAACAAGCCTCCTCTGTGATGACAGGCTAATGAGGACACACCGTGTGTGTGTGTGTGTGTGTGTGTGTGTGTGTGTGTGTGTGTGTGTGTGTTCATGTTCACATAAGGAATTCGCTTTAAGATCAGTTCAGGGTTAAGTTCATATAAACGTGTGAAATTGTGAGTACCAGGAGTGAAACTGTGTGTGTTTTTCCTTCATGAGTCATCGTTTGACATCGTGCGTTGTGGAGCGACGAGTCGGATGATATTTATATCTATATATCATTTATATCAGGATTTGCGCGCAGGCTTGAAACATAAACATCGACTCGTCAACTGTTTGTGTTCGTACGAGAGTGGATCAGATGGCAAAGTTTGTTTTTTTCTTCAAATAAGCATATGTGTACGGTACGTGCAGTAATCCTATATTAGTCATACGTTTTCTTTTTTTTTTTTCTAAAATATTTTTTAGGAGGTAAGGCAGAGCAATACGCCATCATTTTACATCCACAAGTTAATGAAAATGTTTCCTTTGAGATGCTTTACAGTTTAAAATATTCTTCTTATTATTATTCATAATAATAATCATTTAAAAATGGAATAATAATTATATTAAGAAACAAAGAAAGACTTTGGAACAAATAATAAATTAACAGCAGAAGTAATAACAAAAACTATGGAAGTAATATTGAATAAAGTATTAACATGGAAATATATCATAAGAATAAGAATATAAACATATGTGTAGGCCCACACACACCAAATACAAATGTAAGAAGCACAGGAAATTAATTTATATTTAAAAAATTAAAAAAACACAACATACGTTTTCACTACCTGTTCAGAAAAACATTAAAAAAAATTTTTTTTAAATCAATATCCATATAAAACATGGCCATTATATATTTTACTTTGTTGAGTTTACAAATTGATTCTGTCAGGTCCTGCCAGAACCTCTACTTGTACATCTATTATTTAATGAAATCACGATGCTTAACATGAAGATAGTTTGATGTTGTTCAGCTTCTTTCCTTTCTTTCACCTCCATTTCATTCACCTGACTAATAGACTTACTTTGATTTCAAGGAAAAGGAATGATGGGGCGGAAATATGTTGTGAAGCTTAGCATTGTTTTCAAGCATGTGAACGACGATGAATTTCCACGTTTTATAATCTGAGTGTCAACTGGAGGTGTTTGACAGGGAATATAAATGATTGGAGTATCTAAAGATACACAGTCTAGACCAGGGGTCGGCGACCTTTAACGCTCAAAGAGCCATTTGGTCCCGTTTCCCACTGAACTCAACACCCAGAGAGACACATTTTATTTTGACAGTCCCACAGGAAGACCATGCCAGGGCGACACGACACACAAAACCTTCTTCACTGCTGGTTGACGACTTACAACTAATAAACTAAACTACATGAACTAAGCAACAAAAACACAATTATTAGCAACACTACAAACCTAACATAACCCCCAATAATTACATTTAAAACACCACAAACAGAAACTCCCATAATGCATTGCAGCTCTCAGCTCCTTTATCGCTACACATTATTAAAATGGAAGATAAATGTGGGAGATCTGGATTGTTAGAACCATGAGTGTGATGGTGTGTCTTTAATGTCCTGTAGTTGTTGTGGAATTCACTAGAATGTTCCGTCACTCTCAACAAGTCTGTAATGAACCTCCTGGAACTGTGGGCTTTTACTGTGAAAGGTACAGGAAGCTCCCAGCTTCAGACACCAGTTGAGCCGCTGTCATGACCTGCAGCCGCAATTCTACGTTCTTCATGTCATTATTGTTGCGTAATGACGTCACGTCGCTGCGTCGTTCACGACCCTACATTTTACCACTCTTTGTAGCGGGACTGCGCTATGAGGTGCGCCTTGCCTCCTTACATCCCTCTCTGGGTGGCCTTGCCTCCTTACGTCCCTCTCTGGGTGGCTTTGCCACCTTTGTGGTGTTTTAGTATATTATCTGATGATAGAATTAGAATTGTGGTCGAGTTGGCGTTACTTTAATCTGGACAAAGTGGGATATAATAGTAAAAGTCCTGTGTTTGACTCTTCATATCACATGTTGACCCAGGTTGTTTAGTTTTGAACTCTGGAGCTTTTCCAGACCCCTCCCAGTGAGACGTGTTTTTTTTCCCTCCCCCCCCGGTCCAGACAAGCGAGCGGTCCCCGCCCTGCTGCTGTCCTCGGCCTCGTCCCTCAGAGACCAGGCGGCGTTCTTCCAGTCCGAGACGATGCGTCCGGCCAACGACCCCAAAGAGCGAGACCCGTCTCACGTGCGCATGCTGAACGACGTCCTCCGCGACCTGGAGAAGAGCTTCGTGGCGCCGCGGGCCCCGGCGGGACTCCACAGGTCAGCCACGGGAACCCGCTTCATCTCATCCCCAACTTCTCTTTACCTTACAAACACTTTGGCTTTTCAAATCCCATTATTACCGTATTTTCTGCACTATAAGGCACACCTACATTGATTGACATAATTTACAACATTGTTCATATATAAGGCGCACCGCATTATAAGGCACATGGAATAGACCAGTGGTCATAACCTTTATAGCTCAAAGCCATTAGGTTACATTTTCCACTGATTCTAACACCCAGAGAGCTGCATGCATTTTATTTTGATAGTCCTACCTGCAGCCTATGCCAGGAGGACACTACACACAAAACCTTCTTCACTGCTGGTTGACAACTTACAACTACCGGTAATAAACTAAACTACATGAACTAAGCAACAAAAACACAACACAACACAATTATTACCGACACCACAAACCAAATAGAACCCCCAATAATTGCATTTAAAACACCACAAACAGAAACTCCCATAATTCATTGCAGCTATCGGCTGCACTGAGGAGCTCAGGATGCAAGGCATGATGGGAATTCATGTTTTGTGTTGTTGGAGGTTATTGTGGGTTGTTGTTGGGCTTGGTGTTGTGTTGATTGTGTTTATGTGTTTTTGTTCCCCAGTTTAGGGAGGAATTATTTCATCTAGTTTATTTTGGTTTGTTAGAATGTTGGTGTGCAACCATGAGTGATGAAGGTGTTGTGTGGAGTGTCGTCCGCTCTGAAGATCCGGTTGCGAAGTTAGAGTTGTCAAAATAAAAGCCTCTGGTTGTTCAGCTGTCAAATAGCAGTCTCGAGTAGAGCAATTCTTCCATATAGAAGGCGCACTGGCAGCTTTTGAGAAAATTTGAGGTATTTAGGTGCCTTATAGTGCGGAGAATACGGTATTAGATTTCAGTCGACGTTAACTTCATTTAAATAAACCACATTACCACAATCAATTTTGAGATTGAGGCCCCCTAGTGGTGAGACATTATAGTTCTTTTAAACAGTGACTAGAGCAAGGGGTGTCAAACATGCGGCCCGGGGGCCAGAACCGGCCCTCCAGACCATCTAATCCGGCCGCCGTGGGATTTTTGAAGTGTAAAAATGAAAACTGACAGAGGCGGATCTAAAAACACTCGATCGGCAAAAATTACATTCAAAACCACCCTTAGGTTTATTATTATTATTGTTATTTTTTATTTTTATTATTATTATTATTATTATTATTATTTAGTTAGAATGACAAAATGAACACAATTCAACTAAAACTGTAACAATTAATTCAACTTTTTTTTTTTTTGGCCGAAGCTTTTTGTTTTCGTTGAATGTGTGAAAACACAAATGATTATGGCATAAAGACGACATACACTTTAACGGGCGGCGCAAAAGAAAATGTTCTTCATCTCCAGCTTTGTGGCCGTCGTGTTTTCCCGCGGCGCGTCGTTTCCCTCGGCTCTCGGCTGACATTTTACACTAAATGTCTGAAGAGTTTAATCAAAGACGGAAAAAGAAATAAGAAACGCTTTTAACATTCAAGAGGGTCACCAAACACGAGCAGGCCTTGACGTGGATCTGCTCGTCGGGTCCAATCCTCTCGCCTTTGAGCACATCCTGGAGGACTCTTCTCTTCATCCCCATCACCTCGTTCTGAAAGTCTCGACCTTGATGGAAATCAAGGTCGAGAAGAAACGCCGGCGGACGCTATTGTTGGACTCGTGACATTTATAAACAAACGTTTGACCGGCTTGAGAGATTTTTTTTTCCTGAGGAACGACAATAATTCAATGAGGGCAGATGGTTCTGTTTGGTGATTATTATTATTATTTTTTTTTAATCCATTCAACAAAAGTAATTTCATAAAGCCGACATGTAATAATCGGCGTTTATTGCCCTGCTTTGAGACGGCCACTTATTGATTGCTTAGATAAATGAGAGCGAAGTGCTCCCGCGGCACATCAGATATCCCCCGGAGTTATTTAAATTCACGTCTTCATTTCCAAAAGGTCTCCTGCTCCGCTGCCGTTACACAGATAATTAAAGGGGCCTTTATTAAATGTCAACTATTTAGTGTGCAAAACTCTTTTGCTGTGAGGAGGAGAACCGAGGCGGCGGCGGCGTTGTGCTCGGCTGTCGCGGCGGCGGATCAGAAGCTGATTGAAAATAATATCCAGAGAATGCACAATATGCTATTAAAAAAATTAATAAAAAAAAATCATATTCTGCAGCTTTTTAACACATTCATATT
This sequence comes from Blennius ocellaris, assembly GCF_963422515.1. Taxonomy (NCBI): domain Eukaryota; kingdom Metazoa; phylum Chordata; class Actinopteri; order Blenniiformes; family Blenniidae; genus Blennius; species Blennius ocellaris. The sequence goes on along the minus strand of NC_137661.1, from coordinate 26,185,993 downwards.
AGTCTGGTTGCAGAAATTTTGTATTCAAAGTTTGATTTTCCACCATTAGAATATTGGATCCTAGGAGCGACATTCAGAATCTGCTGTGTCTGTGTGAGCTGGACTGGCTCCGCCCCCACACACACGCCCATCTATGGGAAAGAGGAGGAAGTACTTCCTCTCGTGGCGCCATGTGCCAGAGCAGAGCTGCTTGATTGTGGGAGGAGTCAAAGGGGGAGGAGCCTACCTTGATTGTGATTGGCTAAAACCCCCCTGATGACACTATATAGGGTTTGATTTCTGATTGGCTGCTTGGAGCGACACACTTTTTAAACCCTGGGACAAGAGGAGGACACACTTTCTTCGCTTCTGGGGCGTCGTTCTTGCGGACAGACGACCAAGTCGGATTGTCATTACGGTGACTATCAAAATAAAAGTCCCTGGAGGACATGACGGAGGAAACGCTGGTCTGATTGTCCCTCGACTGAGCATGTCCGGCGTTTCCATCGTCTACATGGAGGTGGAGCCCGAGTGTTTCCAGGAAGCCGTAATCCCCCCCCCCCCCCCCCCCCCGTTGCCACGGCGACAGAGTCGAAGAGTCGTCAGACATTTACGACACTGCTATAATCTGAACGACACCCTCTGGAGTCATCTGGTTTTTTTTCGTAATGTCTCCAACATCCGACTGGACTGCAGCCGATCGACTCTAAATGGATCTCTAAACTGAATCGAAGTGGCAGCTCTTGTGTCCCGAGTTTTAAATTGACTAAATGATCCCGGAGAAAGTCGACCATCTCCTCCCTTAATGGCTTTCCCACGCGCTCTAAATCACAGGCGGTAGCATGTTGGGGGGGGGGCAGCGGTGATTCACCGATGATTAAAGTCTCCTTCAGCCATTTGTCTCGCAACACCTCCTTTTTCAACTCTGTTCTCGACTCGCATCAAGTAGAAGAACAGGAACGGAGCGAGAAGAGGCATCATTTACACTCGGAGACGGATTTCTTTATTTCGTTTGTGGTTTTTTTTTTTTTTTTCTTCTTCAGACTGGCTGTAAGTCACGGCCTCTGCATGTCAAACCAACTGAAAGCCTCTGATCAGCTGATGAATTAATTTGAGTCAAACTGTCCCGTTTTATAAACAAACGCCATAAATTGCACCAAATTACATTTGCGTTGACGGATGTCGACTGCCTCTTGTCCTTGACTGCGCCTCTGTGTTTGATTTTAGCCTCGGCTCTTCAGCTGTCGACTTCCCCACCACATTTTTTTTCTTTCCCCCCCGGTATAAATGGCTTCTGCCGCTCAGTGTTATTCACAGTTTATGGCAGTAATGGACGTGTTAATTGTCCTCCACTGCTATTAGCATCCAGACTAAAATTAGCTGCGCCATCATGCTTGAAAAGCATTAAGGCTTAATAGAAGTCATTTATAAAGGAAGTTAGCATTCCCTCACAGGAAGGAGACAATTAGTCTCAGAGTACTGAGGAGGACTGAGGTGCTTTCAGACTGTCTTAAGCTCATAATGAGGACTTTTTGTTTTGGGGGGGGGGGGATTATTTGGCGTTACAATTACGATTGCTTTCAAAATGTTTGATTTTTAATCTGATCCACGTTGAGGTCAAACTTAAACGTTGTCCAGTTTTCTTGGACTCGACGTTTCAACACTTCAGATTGTTTAGAAGAACAAGTTTCAGAAAACTGTATGACTTCAAGTTTTACCACTCGGTGGTTTACTGAACGACTTTTATCATCCTCTATCATTGATCCACCAATCCATCATCCGTCCATCAAATAAATCCATCAATCAAGCTGTCTATCAACCATCCATCCATTGATCTATCATCAGTCCATCAAATCCCTCCCTCCATCCCTCCCTCCATCCATCCATCCATCCATAAATCCATCCATCATCCACCAAGCTATCGAGTCATCCCTCCCTCCATCTATCCATCCATCCACCCATAAATCCATCCATCCATCATCCATCAAGCTATCCAGTCATCCATCCATCCCTCCATCCATCAAGCTATCTATCAACCATCCATCCATTGATCTATCATCAATCCATCAAATCCCTCCCTCCCTCCATCCATCCATCCATCCATAAATCCATCCATCATCCACCAAGCTATCGAGTCATCCCTCCCTCCATCTATCCATCCATCCACCCATAAATCCATCCATCCATCATCCATCAAGCTATCCAGTCATCCATCCATCCCTCCATCCATCAAGCTATCTATCAACCATCCATCCATTGATCTATCATCAATCCATCAAATCCCTCCATCCATCATCCATCCACCCATAAATCCCTCCATCCATCATCCATCAAGCTATCGAGTCATCCATCCATCCATCCCTACATCCATCCATCCATCCATCTCCACATTGTGAACCAAGTGCAGAGAGAAAGAGCCCGTGGAGAAAGTACCTTCATGGAGTTGATGAAAATGGCGACGTTAACATTTCAAAACCAGCAACATCAAACATTCAACACACAAATCTGAAAGAAAAAACTCTAAATGACCGTATATGCTGATTATCCAAGAACTAGAAATGTCCGTACACGGCATCCTCTGTTTATTGGGATTGTTTGTTAAAAGCACCGAGAAACAACTGTGTTGTATGTGGTGCTATATAAATAAAGTTGAATTGAAGTAACTTTATTTCTATATATATTTATTACCCAGGAAATGTGGCTCTCGGGCGATCTCAAGTACAAACGTTATTTCTAATGTATATTTTTTGCATCCGGTACTCAGAAACCTAAAACCAAACATCTGTGCATAAACCTCAGGTTGTTCCCCCTGAGTGCCTCTGGGTAATTTGATGGGTGAAGGGCCACGGCGGTAATCTCAGAGAGCTTAGCGACAGGATTACACCACTAAGAACGTGCCTGAGATTCACGATTAACCGCCACAGTTGTAGTTTAAAGAAGTTCTGACAGAGGGAGTCGGGAGATCCTGTGGATATCTCCTGGTTTTTAGCATCTTTCATGAGAAACGCGGGACGTTTTGAGGGTAGTACTACTTTCCTCATGTATTAACAACAACAAAAATACTATAAAGTACTGTGGTTGTAGTGACACAGAGATATTCTTTTACTGGAATCAGCTTCTGTAGTTTATTTCCCCTTAAAAGAAATACTTCTCCCTCCTCTAACCTCCAGAGTATAGAGCATCTTCCTCCTCTAACCTCCAGAGTATAGAGCATCTTCCTCCTCTAACCTCCAGAGTATAGAGCATCTTCCTCCTCTAACCTCCAGAGTATAGAGCATCTTCCTCCTCTAACCATCCAGAGTATAGAGCATCTTCCTCCTCTAACCTCCAGAGTATAGAGCATCTTCCTCCTCTAACCTCCAGATTATAGAGCATCTTCCTCCTCTAACCTCCAGAGTATAGAGCATCTTCCTCCTCTAACCTCCAGAGTATAGAGCATCTTCCTCCTCTAACCTCCAGATTATAGAGCATCTTCCTCCTCTAACCTCCACAGTATAGAGCATCTTCCTCCTCTAACCTCCAGATTATAGAGCATCTTCCTCCTCTAACCTCCAGAGTATAGAGCATCTTCCTCCTCTAACCTCCAGAGTATAGAGCATCTTCCTCCTCTAACCTCCAGAGTATAGAGCATCTTCCTCCTCTAACCATCCAGATTATAGAGCATCTTCCTCCTCTAACCATCCAGAGTATAGAGCATCTTCCTCCTCTAACCTCCAGATTATAGAGCATCTTCCTCCTCTCACATCCAAATCATAGAGCAGCTGTAATTCAGTAACAGAGATGTGGAGTAATAATATACTTTTTCATTCATTTGCATCAGGAGCTGAGATTAACCACCTGCTCAGTTACTTGCAGTTTGGGATTACTTCAGAATCTGCTCTGAACTTTTTTTTGTATTTGTATTTATATAACCACAAGACGACGTCGGCTGCAGTGGACTCCCCCCTTGGTTCTTTTCCAAACGCCCGGATCCTGATCCAGAGGCCCTTTTTTTCCGCTTTGATGTAATGAATTCAAAGAGCTCGGCCATTTGAAAGTCTAAGTGTGATACAGGCCTCCCGCCAAAATAAAACACAGCCCCCTGTAATTCCACTGGTGCAAGCCACTTATTACGACAACCTAGAATTTACTCTTGTATTCAGGCGCTCGCTTACACACACACACACACACACACACACACCACTGCCCCGAAATGTGCCGTCCCAGCCGGGAATTGAACCGCAGCCTCCCTCGAGCCAGGCGCGCCACTGGGGCAGGGGTAGAGAGTGTGTGGCTGGACGTGGTGTGCTGAAGGTCAAGCGCTCCTTCACAGTCCAGCGCTCACACCCCGGGTCTTAACAGATGAACAATCAGTCCATTTACTCTCTGCCACTGTCCGTTCAGACACTTTTAAGAGGAATCAATGTGCTTGAGCCCCGCGGAGAGCGGAGCTCCGCGCAGCTCAGACCTACAAATGACGACTGCGCTGCACCGACGGAGGCTTCGAGACGCGTTTTTTTATCCCCCGCCGTGGCCGATAGGCCCCGAAGGGGAATCGTGAAACAGTCTCCGTACGTACGTACGTACGTCCGTTCAAACGTTTCTACCTATATCTCGGCAACCCCTGGGCCCACAGTGACCAAACTTCACATGTGGATACATCTCAGAGGGGGAAGGGACACTATGGTGACCTTGACCTAATTTGCATATTACGTAGGTCACAGGGTCACGAAGTGCTTAAAAACACATTTTGGGCTCTGGAGGCCTAGGTTTTTGAGCTAGGGCTCTGAAATTTTATACACACCTACTAGTACTCTGGGGACACCCTCCAGCATACCAAGTGACCTGACCTTGACCTTGACCTTGAAGATCGGTAGGGTCTGAAGTTTGGTCGCCATGGTTACACAGTACATGTATTATCATATGAATGTTTCTCCTTCTTTCTCAGCAACCCCTGGGCCCACAGTGACCAAACTTCACACATGGAGACTCCCTGTGGGGGGAAGGGGTACCTGGACCTAATTAGCATATTAAGTAGTTCACAGGGTCACTAAGTGCATAAAAACACCTTTTGGGCTCTGGAGACGTATTTTGACATAGCTTATGAAGAAGACCTTTCAGATTCTACATAATTATCTACTAGGACCCATGGAACACCCTCTAGTGTACCAAGTGTGCTGCCTTAGAGCTGGCTTTGTGAGAAAATATAAAGCCCTCCGGCGGGGGATTAGCCGAGCAATGGCCTTCTTGTTTTTTTTTTACATCCTCTGTGTTTCTGTAGGAGGAAGAACAGAGAGGCAGTCTTCTGAGGAGAGGGTGGGGTTTATTAGACCAGCGGTCGAAGCTAACAGAGGACAAATATTTTGTTAGTTACTACTTAAAGGTGTACAGGAGGATTTTCCCGAATTTTAGGAAAGAACCGCCCTCTCCACCTTTTGAAAAAATGCACATGCGCAACGCTCTACCTGCTCCCGAGACGGAACGCCTGCTAAAACGTGTGCGAGACACGTGCACGAGCCCAGTTCTCCTCGTGCACGCTCTGTTTACAAGTCACAATCAACCCTGGAAAATTACAATCTCTTCTTCTCATACACTTCGAAGACACTTGTTCTCTTGCGACCCTCTGCCATTTTCAAAGTACCCGGTGAGAACTGCGAGCTAGCTTAAAGGCGTAGCTCACCATAGACACCTGAAAGCGCGCATGCGCAGAAAGTGAAAACTAATAGATCCACGAATAGAAACTAATAGATGGCGGGAGGCCTGTATCACACTTAGACTTTCAAATGGCCGAGCTCTTTGAATTCATTACATCAAAGCGATAAAAAGGGCCTCTCGCTCTGGATCAGGATCCGGGCGTTTGGAAAATAACCAAGGGGGGAGTTCACTGCAGCCGACGTCGTCTTGTGGTTATATAAATACAAATACAAAAAAAAGTTCAGAGCAGATTCTGAAGTAATCCCAAACTGCAAGTAACTGAGCAGGTGGTTAATCTCAGCTCCTGATGCAAATAAATGAAAAAGTATATTATTACTCCAGGGACGAGCACGTACGACGGCCTTACGTAATAGATCACCAGAATGATTGGCAATTGGGAGGACCAATAGTCTTGATGATCCACCCGGAAAAAGAACATCCTCCTGTACACCTTTAAGTAGAATTTATAGGAATCTATAATTGACTGGAGTAAAGTACATTTTTCAGCCTGAGCGATATCGGTGAAACGGGCTCCGGGTTTTTAACCCCGGATCAGAAAGCGAGTCTGTAGAATCTGAGGTCACGATCCTGAGGATGAGCGTCTGCGAGGCTCCGTCACGTAATCCAAAGTGTAGAAGAACATTATGTTCTCTTCGGTGCCGTTTGGACGGAGGGTGATGGATTTGGACTCACAGGCGACTTCTCGATTTAATTTTTTTCAAAAAAATCTCTTGGCAGTCGCGCAGAATTAACAGAATATTGTGTAAAACCTGTATATACATCCAGGTTAAATTCTTCTCCACTGCAGAAGCCTGAACCCTAAATATGCATTCGAACTAATTAATGGGCCAACGTCTCGGCCATTTGCATATTTCATCTTCATATTGTTTTTTTAAAATCTCCTCCACAAAGGTTTTCCAGTCCTTCAATTTGCATTTTAATGATTGGATGCTGTTTTGCCTTTGCTTTTATGTTTTTAAAGTCATTATGCAAATCAGTGTTTTTGTGTTTGAAATGATCTTTACAAATAAAGTATGTTTGCTTTGCCATTAATTCAGAAGAGATTTAGGAAGAGAGAATCGTATAAATGTAACAATAAACTGTCTTGAAAGTAAAGCTGGAAATGACTTTCATTTACAGAAAAAAAACAGTTGCAGCTGTTTTCCACCAATAAAAAAATCAACACTGAACAATATAAGACGGAAATAAGAGATTAGGATTAGAACCATCCAGGGTGGTTTGCTCATTGGGGGAAAGTTATGGCATTAAAAAAAAAGTCTTTAGATATTAGACTTGCTCGCTTGTGAACTTCATTTTCTTCTGCATTTACAATAAGATGAGCGTCTTTTGATGTTCTTTCCAGAGATTTGGGTTGTCGCTGTCCTCTCCCGCTTTTCCAAACCGCACCTTCGCCTCCACAAGTTTCTCCGAGTTGAAACGACGGTGAGACATTTGTTCTGACCTGCAATTTACGGAGGTCCCATAACTCTCTGTTTGCGCCTCCGGGAACCACGGATCAATTCAATACAGTTCAATTCAAGTCGATCTTTATAGCGCCAATAACAAGAGAGTGTTTTCAAAGTACTTTTACAGAGAAAATTCAATTCCATCAATTTGACGGGAACAAACAGAAGAGACCAGGGGGACCAGGAGCATAGACCTATATGACTCAGTTTTTTAGAACTCTATAAGCAGGAGTCAACTTCTATGTTCTCTGTGTCTTCAGTGGGGTTTTTTTGGTTGGTTTTTTTTGTGAATTTGGTGAGTCACAGTGCCCCCTAAAGGCCTGGCATGTGTACTTACAAGCCCTCAGTATTGGCCTGAACTGTAAAATATATCAAATAAGCTACATCAGATAGAAATGTTTTCAGGTCCCGTTCACCTGACAACGTTTCAAGTGAGAACACGGTGATTTAGCATTTCCGTTTCAGAAAAATCTTTCATAGTGTCTGAAATGAAAAAAGATGTAGTTACCACATGGGGCCACTAGTGGGTGGTATTGGTTGTTTTTGCAATATAAACAACACAAACGCAGCCGAGAACAATGAGCTCCAAATATGAAACGATGAAAGAACACGGACATTCCAGTGGACAGTGGATTGTTGTTGTGGTGACTGTCAAAATAAAAGTACCAAATCTCGAGAGAGAGTATGGACAGGGAAACCATGCATGGAGTCGGAGAAACGTTTTTTTTTTTCAACTGTTGTTATATAAACTGGGCTTCAATCTTCCCAGTAGAGGCTGTGTCAGCCTGGGAGCTTTTCGAAAACCGAGGAACCTCCAGGGGGCAGCACTCCAAGAACCAAGAATTCTTCTGGAGTGATACGGGACCAACTGTTCTTTAAGATACGATAGATACCTGGTCGTTAAGAGCTTAAAGTTCCTCTACTGGAATCTACACGGAAAAAAATGAAAACATTTAGGATCCAGTTTTAGTCGTTGACGTTCATCTCTTCCTCGTCACACTCAAGACTCCACTGCTGTTTCCAGCATTTTATTTTGGCGGGACGCTTGTTGACGTCTCGCCATCACAGAAACTCCAGAAGGTTCCCCGAGGCGTCGCGTCGCAAGATCCCGTTTGTCCACTGGATCTCTTCCACATCTGGATTCTCTCTGGGAAAAACCCCTCAGCCATCAGTTTCACTACAAAGAACCTATATGAGGATATATGCGCATATATGGAACATATAAGCAGTTTATATGCACATATATGCTGCATATAGGCAAAATTTAGGTGCATATATGTGAATATACCAGCCATATACTGCTTCTTTATTTCCACATATATATATATATATATAGCCTATATATCTCACTTTGGCAACTGTCATACATTATCAAGGCAATAACTGAGAACTAACTAAAAAACAATCATGCAAGAAGAACATATAGGTGCATATATGCACACATATATACGTGCATACATGTACCTATATGCATGTATATGTGTACATATATGTGCACATATAATATAGGAAAACGGCCAATTTTATATATGTCACATATATTCAAAACCTATATTAAAACATATATGTTTATATAGGTTCTTTCCATGTGGGATTCCAGACTTTCCTCGTGGCTTCAAGACTCTTTCTTTGGCAAAGTCTTGGTGTTCCTTTATCCCACAATCCCTTGGGGCAGGATTTACCAAGATGGCGTCAGTCAGGGAACATCAACAGTTTGACGGCGTGTCGGTAAACATCTGGACTTTGTTGTGAAGCTGCAGGTCGGAGAGCGGTGACCGAGCCAAGACCCGAGGAATTGGAATTGTTTACTGACGCTCCCCCTTCTCTTTGCTTCCCCACAGGAATCTGCTGTACAGCCTCCCGGGTACGACTCCCCAGTTCTCCGTCCTCAGGTTCTCCCAGGAAACTCTCCCGTACTGCAACGCCACCGGCAGCAGGGACCGTTGCCACGGCGACGTGAGTCAGTCGCTGTCGGTCATCCTGCAGGCCGTCCGGTCCGCCGAGAGGCTGGTGCGTTTCGGGCAGAGCCTGTTTGAAAACTACCCAGGTGATGCAAAGTGAACCTCAGGTGATGCAAAAAAAAAAAAAAAACAACTCCGTGTGATCAGGTTAAAGGAAACCAAAACATTCAAACTGCCGTTCTTATTATTATCATCCGACGATCTTATATTTTTCCAATAACAGCGGATTCAATTTCAGCAACATACGATCCACAATTTGTCAGGAATTCTTGGATGAATGTATTCAAACCTGAGCTTTTCGATATGCAATAACACCGAGGTGGCGACGCTGTACGAATTGCACTAAACTCCCACCGAGGGAGTTAAAAAAAAAAAAGGCCTTTGCGTCCTCCTGCAAACTACATGAGTTCTCTTGCAACTTGAGGTCATGACATGTTTGAAGGACAAATCCAGAAATTAGAGGTTAGTTTGTGAAGGAACTGTGGGATTGTGGCCGTTGTTGGGATCAAACATACTGTACGTGTGGAAACTGGATGTGAAATGTGTAAAATTGGTCAAAATCACATTGTAATTTTTTTTTTTAAATGTTTGAATAGAGCAAAATTATGGATGTCTTCCTTTACCATATACATTTTTTTATTAATAAAAAAAAAAAAGAAAAAAAATGAAGGACGGAAACAAGAAGTGCAATAATTTAATTTACACAAATTCCTTTCAAAACAAATAAAAAAAACAAGTTCAGCCATGATGCCAAAACGGCCTGTAGTTAGTTTCACTAACCATTTGGAAAAAACTGCGTTACATAACTTAGATTAAAAGAATAAATGTGAGTCAGAAGCTTATATTGGGCGTTACACCAAAGTTACTCGCTCAGGTTTTAAGTCCTGGAATCTCCTGATACGACGACGTTAAACCTTAAAAACTCACATTACAGTTTCAGAAAAGTTGCTCGTTTACGCAGCAACGTTTTGAAAATGGTGTCCGTTTACACGGCGACGGCAGAGACGGAGATGGAAAACGCTGCTACTGAGCATGAGCACTATGGCCGGAGCAAACAAGCCTTCTGCACATGCTCAGTAGCTGGACAATAATGTGGCGTCGTGAGTCCCAGGCCATATTCTCCTGGGACTTTGTGCTTTTATTTTGACAGTCACCGTAAAAACAATCCAACTTGGTGGTCTGTCCACGAGAATGTCCGTGTTCTCCAATTGTTCATGTTTATAGCGTGTTGCTCTCTGCTGCATCTGTGTGTGTGTGTGTGTGTGTGTGTGTGTGTGTGTGTGTGTGTGTGTGTGTGTGTGTGTGTGTGTGTGTGTGTGTGTGTGTGTGTGTGTGTGTGTGTGTGTGTGTGTGTGTGTGTGGTTTTGTTTATAAAAACATACCAACAGCACCCACTGGTGGCAAAACATGAAAATTACATCGTTTTCAAAATGTTGCCGTCTAAATATAAAACTTTTCTGAAATTAAAACGAAATGACGACGCCCCAGAAGAGAAGACAGTCTCTCCTCTCTCTCCCTGGCTTGTTCCAGGTTTTAAAAAGTGTGTTACTCCAAGCAGCCAATCAGAAATCAAACCCTATATAGTGTCATCGGGGGTTTAGCCAATCACCATCAAGGTAGGCCCCTCCCCCTTTTGACTCCTCCCACAATCAAGCAGCTCTGCGCTGGCACATGGCACCACGAGAGGAAGTACTTCCTTCCTCTCTTCCCATAGATGGGGCGTGTGTGTGGGCGGAGCCAGTCCAGCTCACACAAGACACAGCAGATTCTGAATGCAGCTCCTATGATCCGATATTCAAATAACTTAGAAACTTTGAATTACAGGTTTCTGGACCAACGAGACTCATGAAAGTGTTGAAACGCTGGATAATACGACTCCTTTCATCTCAGAATTAGATTCTAGCGGTTTTATCTCTTCCCTCCGTCCTTCACAGGAATGTCTGTTACCGCTCTTCTCATGACATTCAGCTCATTATACTATTATTTTATTTTGAATGTAAACCAGAGCAATAAAACCCCTTTTTTTTTTTTATCTGACGGAACCAAACGGTACAAACAAAACAACTGTAGTAGCAAAGAAGCCTTTAATAGTTTGACACTACAAACCCAATTACGGCTTTAACTCTTTTTTTTTTTTTAAACCATAATTCAACAAGGTAAACAGACTTTGGGTTTTACTGTAGTTCGGCATGATATTTGTTAGAGTAGTGTTTGTTTATAAAACTTTTTCTACTGTGAAAAATTTGCATTTTATACTGTAATTGTAAGAAGTTGGGACTCTGGTTACGCAAATTAATAAGAACGTGGTAAAAACTGTTTGTAAACGACCAAAATGAAGATGATTTCTGTCCTGTTGTTGTTTAATAATTCAGGATTGTCGCTATTTTCTATGTTCTTTGTGTTAGTTGATGCACCAAATGTCCAGTTTTTCTACTCGTCGGGTCAGAGGGGTGGTTCTTTTCTATTCACTATTTTCTATTCACTATTTTTATATCGGGTCTCTTTTTGAAAGGTCACAAGTTGTGTGAACAATAATGAACTCGTGTTGTCGGGAAACACCGACACGAAACTGAAAGTAGAAATGCGTCACTGCGTCATTTAGAGGTTCACTCGGTGCAGAATTACATGGGCTACATGGAATTCTATATAAACCTGCTTTCAAACTGGACTTTTCAGAATTTTCAGTTCACGTGACCAATAATCCAAACTCGTAGTTCTGGCTTTATCGTTGGTAGTTTAGCTTTTGTGAAATCAACTGTGAGACGTTTCAACGCTGTAACACACATTTAAACTGTGAGCAGCCAATTATTTAATAAACAACGTTTTCAAGTAAAAAGGGAAAAAATTCTGTTGCATTTTGGGCCGTTTACACGACAACGCCCCTGATGACGCATATTTTATTTTGATAGTCACCATAATAACAATCCAACTTGGTAGTTTTATTTTGACAGTCATCATAATAACAATCCAGCTTATTAGTTTTATTTTGACAGTCACGGTAATAACAATCCAACTTAGTTATTCTATTTTGACAGTCAGCGTAATAACAATCCAACTTGGCAGTTTTATTTTGACAGTCACCGTAATAACAATCCAACTAAGTCATTTTATTTTGACAGTCACTGTGATAACAAGCCAACTTAATTGTTTTATTTTGACAGTCACCATAATAACAATCCAACTTATTAGTTTTATTTCGACAGTCACCATAATAACAATCGAACTTAGTCATTTTATTTTGACAGTCACCGTAATAACAATCCAACTTATTAGTTTTATTTTGACAGTCACCATAATAACAATCCAACTTGGTAGTTTTATTTTGACAGTCATTGTAATAACATGCCAACTTAATTGTTTTATTTTGACAGTCACCATAATAACAATCCAACTTGGCAGTTTTATTTTGACAGTCACCATAATAACAATCCAACTTGGTAGTTTTATTTTGACAGTCACCATAAAAACAATCCAACTTGGCAGTTTTATTTTGACAGTCACTGTAATAACAATCCAACTTATTAGTTTTATTTTGACAGTCACCGTAATAACAATCCAACTTAGTCATTTTATTTTGACAGTCACCGTAATAACAATCCAACTAAGTCATTTTATTTTGACAGTCACTGTGATAACAAGCCAACTTAATTGTTTTATTTTGACAGACACCATAATAACAATCCAACTTGGTAGTTTTATTTTGACAGTCACCGTAATAACAATCCAACTTAATCATTTTATTTTGACAGCCACTGTGATAACAAGCCAACTTAATTGTTTTATATTGACAGTCACCATAATAACAATCCAACTTATTAGTTTTATTTCGACAGTCACCATAATAACAATCCAACTTATTAGTTTTGTTTTGACAGTTACCATAATAACAATCCAACTTATTAGTTTTATTTCGACAGTCACCATAATAACAATCCAAATTATTAGTTTTATTTTGACAGTCACCATAACAACAATCCAACTTATTAGTTTTGTTTTGACAGTTACCATAATAACAATCCAACTTATTAGTTTTATTTTGACAGTAACAATCCAACTTGGTCGTCTGTCCACGACAAAGTTTAGGGACAAAACGATGCGTTTTCACCTGGAAGGTTGTCGTGGAAACGGGACCGACTCGTCAACTCGTTGACGTGTTTGTGTTTTAAAGTGTGTTACGGCGTTAGCTGGTCTGCCTCACAACTCTTTAATCTGTTTATTTATTCTCGTTGTGACTTTGCATGTTATTCCCTGCCCGGGAGCCCACGGGCCTCTGTGCTGTGATTGTTTGATTGTTGCACTGTTGTACATATGGAACGCATAGAACGAGTTCTCAGTCAGTTTAGCTGCTGGCATGATGAGAGTAAGAAGTAAAACAATATGAATATGACAATCTGCAAGACCAATCACATAAATCTGGAGCCTCTCCAGAGGACAGACGGGTCAAAAAGTACTTCAGTGTACAGTATTTATTAGACGACGAGGACAATTAGATTTATGCATTATGGATGGTGGCCTGAAAGTGCAAAACACTGCAAACTTTGGAGAACACAACAAATGAGAGGAAACACTACCAATTTAAAAAAGAAAAAGAAAAAAAGAAATGCTACAAATTTGAAAAAAAAAAAAATACTAAATTAAAAAAAAAATCTCATATATACAAAACACTATCAAATTCAAAAAACAATACAAAATAGAGAAAATGTTACTAAATTAAACTAAACATTAGGAAATAGAGAAAACTCGACCAAATTAAAAAAGCTACAAATTTGAAAACATTACCAAATAAAACAATACCAAATAAAACAATACCAAATAAAAACAAAACACGATCAAATCCAAAAAAATCTACAAAATAGAGAAAATACTGCCAAATTTAAAAAAGATAAAAATTTGAAGAAAATATTACCAAATAAAAAATAAACTACCAAATCCAAAAAAAACACTGCAAAATAAAGAAAACACTATCAAATCCCCCAAAAATATATATAATACAAAATTTAAAAAAACACTTCATATCCACAAACATGACAAAATAAAGAAAACACTATCAAATCCAAAAAACAATACAAAATAGAGAAAACATTACTAAATTAAACAAAACATTAGGAAATAGAGAAAACTCAAATTAAAAAAGCTACAAATTTGAAAACATTACCAAATAAAACAATACCAAATAAAAACAAAACACTATCAAATCCAAAAAAATCGACGAAATAGAGAAAATACTGCCAAATTTAAAAAAGATAAAAATTTGAAGAAAATATTACCAAATAAAAAATAAACTACCAAATCCAAAAAACACTGCAAAATAAAGAAAACACTATCAAATCCCCCAAAAATATATATAATACAAAATTTAAAAAAACACTGCATATCCACAAACATGACAAAATAAAGAAAACACTATCAAATCCAAACAACACTACAAAGATTTTGAGAAAACACTATCAAATAAAAAAAAATACAGAATAGAGAAAACACTACAAAATCCAAAAAAAACACCACAAAATAGAGAAAACATTATTAAATCTAAAAAAAAAAAAACACTACAAAATCAATAGAAGGTGGATTTGGTAGAGTTTTCTGAATCTGTATGCTTTTGGGGTTTTGTAGCATCTTCTGAAGTTTGTAGTTTTTTGCACTTCCAGACGACTGTAAATATGCAACGTTAGACTAGGATGTCATGAAAACTGTTGCATGGTCGAATTTGCACAAAATTGAAGTGGATTTTCATCTTTGATGTAATTTTCTGTAACCTAGTTTACAAAGAAGTTTCTTTAAGACAAAGTTGGCTTTGTTTGTTTGTTTGTTTGGGCTTTTTTGCAACTGATGGATAACTTCCCAGGTTCATGTTTCTGAAACAATGTAAAATCTGTTTGTATTTTCACAAGGTTCACAAACTCGGAATACTTTATCTGTCGTGGAAAATCATGTTTTTCCTAAAATCCTAATCATATTTAAATATTTTGCCACCGAAAGCATTTTGTTAGATTTTTTTGTTGTTGTTGTTTTAGCAATTTGCAGGTCTATTAAAAGCTGCACACTTATTTTGAGGAAAATCCAAAGTTTTTGTATTAAATCACATTAGTTTAAAATGTGTAGCTTGATTAGTATGAAGGACTAAATGGGCTAAAATTAAATAAATAAATAAATAAATAACCATTGAATAATTTTTTTTTTTTAAACGTGTCGATGGGTAACTAAAATAGGAAAAAAATATAAATATGTGATTAATTCATAATTAAAATACCAATCAATTCACTTTATGTTTTAAGTAGTTTTGATAATAAACTGAACCTATATATATAAATGCCAACGTCTTACCTCTCGATTTGAAATAGTTTCTTAAACAGGCACACTGAACTCTTGGTTTGCTGATTTGTACTTTTTTCTCTGAATTGTTGTGAAACATGTGAAATGGACTTTGAACTGAGCAGATTTTTGAAAATGTTGTCAGGAGTCAAACTTTTTTTTTTAATGATTCCCCGCGGCATCGTTTCTGGGTGCACGTCAGTTCATGCTTGGATTCTGATGGCATGGTTCTTTTGTCTTCTTTGCTTGATGAACTTTGTTAAATTTGTAATGAAATAAAAGTTGTTTTAAATGGTTGTTTTCATTGCCGGTGTTAAATGCAAGTCAACATTGACATGGATGGATGGATGGATGGATGGATGGATGGATGGATGGATGGATGGATATGCAAGATAATGATTAAATAAGATTATATTTACTTCAGGGACCACATACAGTCCAGGTTAATCCTGAGTGGACCAGACTGGTAAAATATTGCTTGAATAACCTTTAAATCTACATTTAAAAGTTTTTCTTTGTTGTAGTCGCAGCGTATGAAATTAAATTGTCTATATTTTTGTACGATCAAACAGTTACTAAAAATGATTACAATCTCAACATAAAGTCAATTTTAATGAAACATTCTGGTGCAAAATATAATGAAGTGTCAAAAAAAACAACTTGTATAAATCCTAAATAACCTCCTTGGTCCACGCGGCCTTATGTTCTCTGCTGTTAAGTGAAAGTGAAACTTAAGTGCACGTGACGTCACGTGCCGCCGGGAGGTCGTCCTCCTCGGGTGGTGCTGAAGTGGACAGCTCCCGCTCCCGCGCGTCCGTGAACAAACGGACGCGCGTCCCCGCGACTTCAGCACCGGACAGCTCCCGAGGCGTCACCACGTGTTTCTCCAGCGCTGCAACGTATTGACCTGGCGCATGCGCGATAGTCCCCATCGCCCGCTTTTACGTTGAGTGAGGTAAGGACCACCGTACCGCGCTTGACAACAATATCGTGAGAAATATTAAGAGAATAATGTCTTTTTTTAATTAAAAATAAATAAATAAATCACTGTTGACATGATTTGGCATGTACTTCTAATAACCACACTTCCTAGAGTACATTTTTAAAACGGTTTTAAAACCCATTTTTATTCTTTGACTTTTACCTCAGCGTGAGACTCTGCTCTGGTTTTAGTGCCTTCGTTTTTTTGTATTGTTTTAACTTTTTATGTTTTGTTTATTGTTTTACCATCTGATTGTTTTTATTGCTTTAACTTTTTTTATTGTTTTAATGTTATGTTGCCTCTTATATTTTTATTTCAATGTACAGCACTTTGTCTCAGCTACGGCTGCTTAAAGCGCTTTATAAATAAAGTTGAGTTGAGTACTTACATCTAAATAATTCTAAAACTACTAGAAAGCAAAGAACAAATAAATGTGTGCCACGTATACCACAAGCTGCAAAACTTTTTCCAGAGAACATCCACCGGTTCCAGTTGAGTTCCAGAGGAGGCTTGATTGTGCAGGAAAGAAACCTGCAGAACCAGAGCCAGAGGTGGAGACTTCCTGCCGTTCCAGTCGGGGTCAGAGGAAAGAGGAGAGCATCGACCAGTTGAGGATCGTGTGTCTGTGACTCCAACCAGGTGATCTTATTATTTGATCTACCTTTGCGTCACTCGTCGACCGCGACCAGAACACTTCCCCTGCGGTTACTTCTCCCCGATGCCGGCGACGGAAAACCCCGGTTCGCTGTGAGCCGTCTGCGCACTCGTTATGGAAGGAACTTGGAAGGAAGTACCTGAATTTTATAAGTTTATGACTTTGAAAGTGGAGCGTGACCAGACTGAAATCTGGGCTTTGCCTTTGAGATGATTGTTCAGATTATATCTGATTGCTTTTCCCCACACACACACACACACACCTGATATAGGTGCGGCGGGCATCAGGTCACGTTTGTCCGCCACACACACACACACACACACACACACACAGAGCTCAGTACCTCTGCAATATGCAAAGGTAACCTTTATGGGTCAGAGGTGGGTCGTATTTCAGCGGTACTGAAGCCCAGCCTACAGTGGAGAAACAATCCCAGGAGAACCGTTTGATTGCCGTCACTGTAAAGGACACTGGAAAATTAATATTCTGCTCTTATGGGGAAGCCAAAGGTTGTAGGTTTCATTCAAGGTGATGCCCTGGCTCCAGAGCAGGAGAGCCGATCCATCTTCCGTCGGGTGGCGGGGGAGGAAAGAGGCGACCTGACGTCTGGCGCAACATCTGCCTGGTTTCCAAAGTCAACGCAGAACTAGAGGAAATCAACAGTTGTGGAAGTTACGGCCAAGGTCTAGGAGAACATTTATGCTTTGTATTCTTTTTTTTTGTAAACTAGATTTTTTTTTTTTAAAGAAAAATTGGAGTTTCGATTCGATTGTCGATAGTTTCGTCCTCAATGCACTTAAAAATGACTGCAGACGTCAGACATATCGTCAAAAGTGCAGTTTTTTTGCTGTGATTGTCCTCCGAGCCTAAAATTCATACAAACAATCCCAAAATAAAAAAAAGTGAACGAGGCTCCGTCGTTCAACAAATTCAAGCTTTAACCAGGTTTAAGCAAAAGTGCAACAGCAACTACGGAAACCCACAAGGAACGGTAGAACGGAACACAGGAACATTTTTTGAAAAACTGAGGAAAAAAAATGTAATTTGCAAAGTAAAAACTTTTTTTTTTTTACAAATTCCCCCCAAAAAACGATTGTTTTGCCCGACTTGTTTGTGATTTTTTTTTTCATAAATCTGATAGTTCTGTGAAAGACTGACACGCAAAAAATGCTCTTTCCTTGTTCATTTGCCGCTTAAATAGTAATATTATCCTTTTATGGTTTTATAGTTGACAGTTACTGTGATAGCGATCCAGTTATTCCATATATTCGTTACAAAAACGAACTACAGCGCCACTAGTGGTCGAACACGAGAACTACGTTCAGCGTTTCTGCCATTTTCCTGGAAAGTGACTATTTTCGAAAAATGCTCAAAAAACTAAAACACAAAAACAACGTGTTTTCACTTCAAGCATCACGTGAACGCAGCCCAATTCTCCACGCAATTTTTTGAGAGTACACCATAAGTATTTTATACTCAACCTTTGACAAACAATAAAAGTTTGTTCAAATCGCCAAAGTGCACAACGGAGCGCCACGATAGAGGCTGAAACGTTTGTCAATCCCATGCTTTCTATTCATCACTGCAGAGCCCGTGCGGAACGCGTAAACATCTATTTGCAAAGAAAAGATTAAATCAACAGGAATTGTTTGTGAGAAATCGCTGCATGATGAATTTGCGCGAGTTTTCTTGCAGTAGAAAACATGTAATTTTGCGAAGGCGCTAATAATCTGCTGAAGAAAGTGTAACCTTTGACCTTTGGACGCTCGCTGTGTGGCGTTTCTTCAGTGCAGGAGATAAAAAGCTCGGCAGGAGCTCCAGGATGAAGGTAACTGATGGCTTTGCATTGAGGAAAAGGTTAATTGTAGGAGGAAGAAGAAAAATCCATAAAGAGTTTAATCAAACTGTTTCCAATGTGAAGACAAATAATGGGCAGTCATCCCTCATATTATAGACACTTAAACTCTTCTCCTTTTTGTCATTCGTTTGCAGGGTTATTTGTTGTTATTCATTCATTTGAGAAAAATGTATTCTATCATTTATTTTACAAGGTTTTCAAGCGTTAATCTCAGTGGACTTGATTCAGTTATTGAACGTAAATCAAATCACGAGTCTGATCAGGCGAAATGAAGGCATTTAGGTCCATAACCTTTCAACTCAAACTTTTCTCATTAAAAAATATATATTTATTAATATTTGTCAACTGATGTACCTTTCTTATTCTTTAATTTTATTAATATAATGGATCGTTTTTACATTTTACATTTATGGATAACGGAAATTTCCCTGGCACAATATAAAGCTAAAGAATAGTGCATGGTTTCTTTTCATTGAATTAAAAATAGGTGGTTTTACTTCATGCATTCATTCATTCATTTATTTATTCAGCTCATGGAACGCGCCAGCGGGCGCGCGCAGCGGCATCCCAGAGACAGTGCGCGTTCGCGAGTCGCCGCAAGAGAGAGAGAGAGAGAGAGGGAAAGAGAGAGAGGTTGTTAAAATGATGGCGACCGCTGCAGAGGAGATAAGAATCCAAACAAGCCCCTGTTCCGCCCCCGACACCAGTCTGAGTATGAGTACTCTGCCCATGAAAGTAACGCGGAGAAACCAGGACAGGCAGTGGAGGCTGCGGAGTGTTTACCTGCAGTGCTGTGAGTACCGCGCGCACGCGCATCGTCCGGGAAAAAAAAAAAAAACAACCCAAAAAAACCTCCACCACGGACACGCGACACGGGACGAGAAAACACACGAAAACACAGCAGACACGGCACGTGGGGATGTCGCCAGGCAGGGACACGCGTTTATCGTCACCAGAACGTGAACGTTATTCCATTTATTCAACCAAACCGCCCGTCGGGGAGGACGGGGAGGAAGTCTCGCGAGAGGACGCGAGAAGAGCCACTTCCGCGAGACTACAGTCAGCCGCGATGGAGTTAGTGTTGAGAAGGAGTTGAGGTGTTTGGGAATTAAATCACGTTTATTGTATGTTAAAATAATAAAAAGCAGTTAAGGAATAATATTGTTTCAAAGAAAGGTAAATGTGTTTGAGATTGCAAAACAATGATAATGTATTGTTGAGTGTGCATAAATATCTATATATGTATGTATATATGTATGTATATATATATATATGATCAATATAGCGTAGTGCTCGTATTGCAGAAAAGATTAGTTCAAATCATCTACGAAGAACACAGTGACAGTCTATTTGTGAAATCAGGGTTATTAAAATTTACAGATATAAAAGAACTAGACATTGGTAATTGTTTAAAGCCAAAAACAGTTTTACCAGATTATATTAACGAGTTATTTGTGTTTACTTCAGAAGATGATGTGTTGTTGTTTCGATAATCAAGGTGCTGGTGGTGCAGAAAATCAACCAATATAATATTTATTATGTTTGTCCCTTCCTTTATTTTTCAAGTAAGCTACACAATATAATGCATATTTTCTTCATACTTTCCGATCATGTGGCGGTGTTGATTAGAAATAAATGTATATTGCATTGTTGTACAAATTCTGCTTCCACTGGGGAAAAAAGTAATTAAGAGAAATGTATTCATGTCGCACTTTTCACAGATGATTATCACAAAGGGCTTCATAACAATAAAAGCATAAAGACAAAAAATGGGAATAAGGTCAGTATAAATATAGAGCAGTGAAAAAAAAACATATATACACACATTTAAAAATGTACCAACTATTATATTAAGACTAATTATCCATTGAAAAGATGTGAATAAGTTCTCTATATTCTGTTAAAATAATGTGATTATATATTATGCAATAAAGACGAGCTGTGATTATGGAAATATATTCAAAACAAATATTGTTGTTTATCAGAACGGACACAATAATCCGCTTTTTGCCTTCATCCCCTCATGACGTTCGACCGTGTCAAATTAATTTCAGCTACATTCTGGCTGGTTGAATTCTTTTGTCACATTTTCACCAACTCGCAGGTTAGAAACACCAAATCCGTGGCGACAGAACGGCCGGCAGCTGCTCTTCGAGTGTCTTTGTGCCGATAACTTGAACTCCGTCCGCTCCAGTGGAGATGTCGAGCGACCGCCAGCAGGGCACTTCACCTCCTCCTCCTCCTCCTCCTCCTCCTCCTCCTCCTCCTCCTCCTCTGGCGGTAAACAAGCGTATCAGCAGCTCGGCGTTACGGCCGTCGCCGGGCGCGTCGTGAGACAGTCGGTGGTTTCGAGCCCAGGTGTGAACGATGAAAATTAACGACGCTCAGGTTTTAGCGTTTCACAGGCCCCGGTGTGCCGCCGGCACGCCGTCGCCCCGCCGCCGTGGCACCTGTCGCACCTGTAGCGCCGCGATATCAGGAGGCATATTTGCATTTTACTAGCAGCACCTGCCGCTATAAAAGAGATTTGTGACGCGCAGTTGCTTCTCCTTGATTTTTCCCTCCGTTCGAATATCGGATCCGAGGAGCTGCGTTCAGAATCTGCTGTGTCTTGTGTGAGCTGGACTGGCTCCGCCCCCACACATGCCCATCTAATGGGAGGAGGAGGAGGAAGTACTTCCTCTCGTGGTGCCATGTGCCAGAAGCAGAGCTGCTTGATAGAAGATATTGTGACTGAGTTACTCTAAACTAAGTGTTAGCCCACGTTTACACTTAAAAAAAAAAAACGTTGATGTTTCTCTGCGTTTCTACGACTCGCCAAAAACGACGATTCTTGGAAACTCCGGCCACGGTGGAGATCCGCATGAAATCCGTGTCTCCGGTTGTATCTAAAGGACGGGAGGCGGAGATTTACGTCACACATTTTTTTTTTTCTCCAGGATTCTGGTTGGCTGTCATGGCGTCACGCTTTCTTGCTGCACTGCCCCCTGCAGGTGTGGCTGCTCATAGCAGCTGTGACCCGGGTGGACAATGTGGATCTCTGTAAATGAAGACGTGTAAACGTGGCTGTTATCTAATGTTCATTTACATGGGTGTACTGTGTGCTCAGGAATTTCGCAACCAGCGGTGATTTCCATTGCGTAATTATTATTAGTATATGTTTTTATCTGTTTTAAAGCAGTGCTTCTGGAGTGTGATTGTCTTTCTCTGCCAGGCAGCATCAGTTTTGGCCTCGTCGTCAGTATTCGCCTCTTCCATCCCTTCACCTCTTTACTTTTTGATACGTTTCTGGTATATTTTGTTTTTACTCATCATTCTCGCCAACAGTTTTGTTAATGACCTGCTTTCATTCTGAGACCATCTCAATCAGTGTTTTTGTTTTTGTTTGGTTTTTTTAGCATTTCACTTCCCATGTATTCTTGAATTCTCCACTTTTTTTTCAAAAACTTGTTGCAGCCGTAAAACACAACATTATATGACTCTTTTAAAAGCAGACTCCATTAAAATGTGTTCTTTCAGTTTATATACTTTCCACATTTGCTGCCTACCTTGTCTTTATATTTACATTTCACAAAACATTCCACTGGATATTTAATTTGATTTTATGACCAGAAAATTATACAGGTTATGGATTCTCTGTGACGTTTGTAGACATTTGTGGTTGTATTTGCTTTTTTCCCCCCACTACTACTTTGCACACTGCTGATTATATCCAACATCCTGTTTGTGTGGATAATATCGGGTTCATACATACATTTATATTCACACTTTGGACATGAACAGCGATAACGGATCATCAGAAAAACACACAAAAACTATGCAAATTCACTTGTAAACGTGGCGTCACAAACAGGAGCCTTCCAAAATGAGCAATCGACAGATTGCTCAATGTTTTGACTAAAATTTCCTTTTTCCAAATGTGATTTTGAGAGTTTCTCCATCAAACTTTCTGTGTGACATATTACCAGTCGGAAATAATCCTAACCCACACTTTCCTCGCGGCAGGATGAATAAATATTAACAGAATCACTCCTACATGTGGAAATGCACTCTGCCAAAACTGACAATTTCATTTTTTATTTTATTTTTTTTTATTTTGGAGGGGCACACAAACTGCTGCCGGCACATAAAATACTCAAAGAAAAAAAAAAAAACAGTTGGATAAAGTTTTTTGTGAACCAGGCAGAGTGAACAACACTGTTTAAAACACACAGTCTGTGTCTGTCTGTTCATTTTGTGCTACTTTGAACTGGTGATGCGATTTTACATTTCAATTTGATTAGTGAAAGATTAATTAATCACTCGGTTCACCTTCCATTATATTATCTCTCTCTATAATCTACACGTGGAAACAAGAGCTTGTCGAACAATAAATCTGACTCTTAAGTTAAAGTTTCGCTGGAGGGCAGGGGAAGAGAAGCTGTTATCATCTTTTTACAAATCTTTTCTGTGGAAATAAAATGGGCTATTTAACACTTTTACTTGAAGATTGTCAGAAATGTTGTTAGTTTTAGTTTTTTTTTTTAATGTTGTTGCACTCATTGCTGTTTAGAATTGACTTATTGTGCTGCATGTTTATCGTCTTTCATATGATGTCCTTCAACTTCCAAACTTGTGATGTATAATTCTTTTTTTTAATTTCCTGTCTTTGCAGACTTTTTAACCATAGCAACAATACTGGGAACTGGGATCTTAGGTGAGTTACTGAACTTACTTGATTTTCAGGCCCCGTTCCACGACGACGTTTTTGTTTTTTGGGGGATTTTTTTAAGCGAAAATGCTAAACTTTACTTGCAAACTTTTGTTGTTTCCATTTACCAGGCTTTGTAGTGACGCGTTGCAAAAGAAACGCAATTACAGTATTTTCTGTAACGCAGTCATACTGATAATATTGTAGTCGTTGCAGTCGAAGCAACGCGCCGAACCACAGACGTTTTACGAGATGGACAAACTCTTATTATATTCAATCCGTCAGAGAAAAGGACAAGAAGATAATTGTCAAGACGCTTCATACCCGAGTGGTGGGCAGATGCAGGAACGTTTTAAAAGATAAAGGAAGATGGAGGATTTAGTTTTTTTTCCCACCAACATCCCATCTGCTTTGTTTGGCCAGTTTGACAAAAGCCCCACTGTTTCTCAAACTCGCCACGTGTTTTCGATGTGATTTCTGTGTGCCTGCTATTCCAGTGCTGGAAAAATAAATAAATAAATATTGAAAATGAACTAGGATAGTGATATTTGCGCCTCTCCTGTTACACAGGCGGGCTCACGTGATTTATTCTTTCCACTCGAGGTCTTTTCCCTAATGCCACTTCACTCACAGCCTAATTAAGGCGCCGTCCGTCTCTCTGGCTGTCATTTGCGGAGCAACTTTAACTGTGCTTTATGAAGTGGCGTTAACACCGGGGAGACTTTTTTTGTAGCGGTGGAAATTACATGGGACATTACATTTAACTACTTTGTTTTCAGCCGGGGTCCTTTCTTGTCGTCCCACTGAGGTGGAGCCCTTCCCAGTTAATACTTGTTCACTCACTTAAATCATCATATGGAAAATCGGCGCCATCCATTAAACTTTACGGTGGGGTTTTTTTTTGGAGCCACGGCGGCGGGGAGTGTCGGGAGGACGGAAAAAAAAGTGATCGACAGGAGCGCTGACAAAAAAAAGTCCATCACATGTGGTTGGGAGCGCCCGATTGATTGTGGTTTGAACTCGTAAGGTCTGCCGGTGACGATATCCCACGCTGGACTGGTGCCCTTCCTGGTCTCCTTCCTGGTTGGATTCTTCGTCCAGGTGAGCGACGCCCCGAGGGCAGTCGGCAGTTCTCATGTTGACCACGCTGCGGCCAGTAAAAGCACGTTTTTGTATTGGCAGGCCTTGCTCATCTACCTGTTTGTGGAGCTGCTCCAGAAGAGTCAGGTGATACAGCTGGAATCCCTGAAGGTCAGTCGGTGTTCAAACATTGATGCATTTTTAAGTCAACTTTAAAGGAGGTCATGTTACGCAAAAGTCAATTTCTAAAGGTTTTTCCCAGCAGTAATAATCGTCCCCGTACCTGGAACGACCTGGAAAGTGTGTCCTCTCTCTCTCCCCGGCTTGTTCCAGGGTTTAAAAAGTGTGTCGCTCCAAGCAGCCAATCAGAAATCAAACCCTATATAGTGTCATCGGGGGGGGGGGGTTCAGCCAATCACAATCAAGGTAGGCTCCTCCCCCCCATTTGACTCCTCCCACAATCAGGCAGCTCTGCTCTGGCACATGGCGCCACGAGAGGAAGTACTTCCTCCTCTCTTCCGTGTGTGGGCGGAGCCAGTCCAGCTCACACAAGACACAGCAGATTCTGAATGTAGCTCCTAGGATCCAATATTCTAATGGAGGGAAAATCAAGGAGGAGCTGGAAACTTTGAATATGAGTTTTCTGGAACAACGAGACCAGGAGGGGGAGTTTATAAAGCTCCATGATATAAAACCCTTTAGTAAAATATCGAGACAAATAAAAGATAAAATACAACCTTGAACTAAACAACTTTTTTATGATTTTACTTGCCAGATATTTTAAGAGCAGAAGATGATTTTAACATCCATCCAATAGTTTGTCATTCAAGTGAAAATGCATACATTTTGCTTTCCGTTCAGAATAATGACATGTTTGGACAGCAACGTTTTAATAACAATTTAACACAGAAAAAACTGCAGAAATTATTATTATTTTTATTATTATTAAAATAATAATACAGGAAATCCAGCTCAAAGTTCTCCACTTTAAAAAGGAGAATAAACTACATTAAAATGTGATAACACCAGTAAAATATTAAAACAGGTTGGGCTTTAAATGTGATTGGAAAACTGCAGAGGGGAAAAAAACAACGACTGGTTAAAATCAAGTTCAAAACGTCCATTAAACAGAGAAAGCTCGTGAAGCCCAATTCTGTTTAGTTTACCATCTTCTATTCTCCTGGCACCATCTGTCAGCAGCTCTAAAAAGCACCTCAAAACCTTTTTATTTGGATTCTCTTAAACTGTTATGTTGTCTTTTTTTTATACTCCCCTCATATTTAATTTTATTGCTTTTAAGGTTTGGCTCAAGCTGCTTTTTAGGGTGTCTTTGGTGCATCACATTTAAAGTAAATAAATATAAAATGTACTCCTCCTTCACTTGTTTTTTTTTTTTTCTTCTGAATTTAGAATATTAGCAGAATGTGTCACACTCAATCCTAAACAGGTTATTGATTATACAACCCAGTACAAAATAATTAGAATTATCTTCATTTTCTCACTGATTTCAGTTAAAAACACATTTCTTTTGGTTTTCTCACAGTATGGGACCGAATAGTAATAACCGTATAAACACATTTATTCCATTGTGCAGTTATTTCAGGTTATAGGGCAGAAGGTTTCATTCAAATTGGCTTCATGTTGAATAATTTTTCCATATTTGCACAAACATAGATATTAACATCCACGTATGATCGGTGCCACAACAAAGAAAATCCTTAAAGCTCAAATTGAAAGGTTATTACCGCCCATTTAAAATAGAATTGTGCTGCATGTGACCCCTGAACGAACTGTTGAAGACATTTCAACTCATTTGAACCCACAGAGGCAGATTTTTCTCCTGATCAGGTACAAAGTGAGAAATATAGACGTGAAAAGTACCAAAACAGAGAAAAATCATTAAAGTAGAATTTATCAATTGAACTTTCTTTCAGTAACATGCTGTTAATAAACTGAGAAACAAAACCACCTGAGCTTAGAAACAAAAGTTTTATCATTAAAAAAGTTACTCTCAGTCAAGGCTCTCTATAGAACCTTTCATGAAAATGAGAGTTTTTGAAACAGGTCGGCAGTTCATGGGAATCCTGGCTTATTGAGTCATTTTTTTTTTCCATAACGTGGGCTGGAGAGCAACAGACACAACCTGCATACGATGAACAGTTTAAATCTTCTTGTTACCGTGGCAACAACAACAAGCTATGTGTGTAATGGCGTTAAAACAGCAGTAAAGTAGAAATTTGAAACGTGAAGCATTTTAGAGAAAAGTCCCTTTTCCAGTGAAAAAGGCATCATTTTTCTATTTCCGTTTCACAAAAGTTTCACCTTTAACATCAAACCATTTTGAAAGCAATTCGTGCGTTTGGCCACTAGTGGGTGCTGTTTGGTTGCTTCTGTAATGAAACCACACACACAGAGAACGGTACGTTTAAACATGAATCATGGGACAACCTTCCAGTAGACAAGTTGGATTGTTATTAAGGTGACTGTCAAAATAAAAGTGCCAAGTCCCAGGAGAATGAGCGGGCTGTGCGTCGTTGGAAACTTTTGTCCTCATTGCCCAACCGCAGGTCTGTAATTTGACTGCAGCCTCACGCCGTTTGCAGCCGCCGTTGCTCAGATGTCACACACTTAACAACGCGCCGCTGCTCCTCTCAAACGCTCCGTCTCTTTAGCGCGCAACAAAAAGCCGGGAACACTTAACGTCTTTCACCTCGTTGCCTTCCGACTGCAAAATCGGAGCCGAGATCAACCCGGCGGAACGTAAAGTTTCCCGCTAATGAGCTCGGCTCAGTGTGTTCAGCTTTAGCGCCAATGACATGTTGTCATTGGCTCAAAATAGCTACACCAACATCAACAATTCACGTGTATATAACATTATGCTTTATTAGATGAGGGTATTTATGTGTTGGTGTTATGAATGACTATTAGATTCTGTTCACGCGACAATGTTGTCACATAAAAACGCAAAAAACTTTGGGTGTTCGTTTTCACGGACGTTGAAACTTTTCCCGACGTGGAAACGCACAAGTTTTCGCTTTGAACCTTTGAACCTTTGAACCTTTGAACCTTTGAACCTTTGAACCGTCGTCGTGGAAACGGGGCCTCAACGGTCTGAATCTCTCCGTCAGATGGGCGTCGCCGAGTGTATCGTGATGGATGAAGTGGGCGTGGAGGAGCCGGCCCCCACTGAGGAAGAGGATGAAGACGATGATGAGGAGAACGCAGAGGCCGGTAAGAAAGTGCCTTTAAAAAAAAAAAATCATTAATTTCAGGCATGTGACATTCAAACACTTTGTGCAATCACATACATAACCTATATCTCTATATACAAACACACACAGGTATCCAAAAATATATACACCAGTGTATGATAATAAATAATTAAATTATAGCTTGTGAAAATATAGTTACACAAAATATATAATTATACCGATGCTTACTTATTAACCCACACACACACACACATTTGGTATTGGTACTTGGCATCGGTACTTGGTATCTGTATTTAGTATCGGTAATTGGTATAAGTATTTGGTATCGGTGTTTAGTATTGGTACTTGGTATCTGTATTTGGTATCGTAATTGGTATAAGTACTTGGTATCGGTACTTGATATCAGTATTTGGTATCTGTGTTTGGTATTGGTACTTGGTATCAGTACTTGGTATAAGTATTTGGTATCGGTGTTTGGTATTGGTACTTGGTATCGGTACTTGGTATCAGTACTTGGTATCGGTACTTGGTATCGGTAATTGGTATAAGTATTTGGTATCGGTACTTGGTATCTGTATTTGGTATCGGTAATTGGTATAAGTATTTGGTATCGGTGTTTGGTATTGGTACTTGGTATCAGTACTTGGTATAAGTATTTGGTATCGGTGTTTGGTATTGGTACTTGGTATC
The DNA here is from genome assembly GCF_963422515.1 of Blennius ocellaris. Lineage (NCBI taxonomy): Eukaryota > Metazoa > Chordata > Actinopteri > Blenniiformes > Blenniidae > Blennius > Blennius ocellaris. The sequence continues at coordinate 26,157,435 of NC_137661.1, read as the reverse complement.
GGTACTTGGTATCAGTACTTGGTATCGGTACTTGGTATCGGTAATTGGTATAAGTATTTGGTATCGGTACTTGGTATCTGTATTTGGTATCGGTAATTGGTATAAGTATTTGGTATCGGTGTTTGGTATCGGTACTTGGTATCAGTATTTGGTATAAGTATTTGGTATCGGTGTTTGGTATTGGTACTTGGTATCGGTACTTGGTATCAGTACTTGGTATCGGTACTTGGTATCGGTAATTGGTATAAGTATTTGGTATCGGTACTTGGTATCTGTATTTGGTATCGGTAATTGGTATAAGTGTTTGGTATCAGTATTTGGTATCGGTAATTGGTATAAGTATTTGGTATCGGTGTTTGGTATTGGTACTTGGTATTGGTACTTGGTATCAGTACTTGGTATCGGTACTTGGTATCAGTATTTGTTATCGGTACTTGGTATCGGTACTTGGTATCGGCAAGTAGCTAAAGGTTAGTACTTTTGTTTTTCAGTTTTTTGAGATTTACTCGAAAATGGCCGGCCGAATTATCAACAAAAGTTATAGCAACACAATATTCCTGAACGTTCTGCATGTTTTGATGGGCCTTTTGTTTCCTAACCCTGTTCTCCAAATAGGAGCGCGATGACAAACTCCCCTCGTTGTCAAATCGTGGGTTTTCAGATTGGAGCGGTCTCTTCACGGTACTTCTGCTACGCTTATATAAAGTTACCGCGTAAACTTGGAGTAGCTGAAGCGACTGAACAACGTCGAAACAAAGGGATTATACTGCATGTGAGGATGAATTACATAGCTGGGAATCCCTGCAGCATATTTTTCTGAGGAATTACGACTCCTTTCTTTAATTTCCACCCTGTTCCGACGCTTTGCATTACACCGGCTCGTAAACCTCCGGGCAGGGCTGAGTGGAATTACCCTGATTTGTTTGCTGGATGGTTTGGATCAATGGGTGCGCGGCGCCATATTATTCAAACTGCTCTCCGCGGCTGAGATATATTGGGGACACTTGCCGAGGCCTCGTAAAAGCCTCATAACCCCCCTCCGACACGAGCCGCGGCTAATTAGACATTCTTATGACGGGTTGTCTTTCATCTGAACGAGTTTCCCCGTTTCCTCTCCGTGACCTTGCATCATTCCCAAAGGCCTGCGCTTTAATTTGGCCAAAACATGTCCTCATTTGAATTGTAAATATTGTTTTGTAGCCGTCCTCCTCCTCCTCCTCCTCCTCCTCCTCCTCCCCGTGTGGAATCTGCCCCAGCTTTTCCAGAGTGAAGAGCTCCCTTCAAGCTGTTCCAACGACATTTTCAGCCTCGAGCTTCTTCGCACTTAATATGATGTCAGTGTTGAACATATGAGCAGCCGTCAGGAACCTTCTGCACACGACGTGCGAGTGGTTTCATTAAGGACTGCTGGTGACGAGTGTATCACAGCGGCGTTTATGTATGTAAATACTTCATGTATATAATTTCATTTACGAGTTTATTTGGACGGGAACACCGGGTTTCTGTAAATTTGCGTCTATAAATTGAGTAATTGTGATGATTTCTTTGATGTCAAGCAGAATGGAAAGGCATTATTATTATTATTATTATACAAACTTGTGAAATGTGTCGGACGGTGCCGCTCTTTTTTTTTTTTTTATCGGACAAGGTTTCCTTGCAAATGTTTACTGGCTCGGACATTTCCTACTTTTTCAGGCCCTCTCAGTTTCATTTCATTTTTTATTTCTTTCATTTTATTATTTATTTCATTCATTTAAAACAATGCAACAACAGCATTTCATATGAATGAAAAGGGGCAGAAGGACGTGAAACTTATAATATCTGCCCCTTATTTTTATATTTATATTTTGATTTTTTACTTTTATTTCTATTCTATTGTATTTTATAATATTCCGAGGTACCAGATTGCTGCAACAAAACAATTTCCCTTCGGGGATGAATAAAGTAATTATCTTATCTTATCTCTTATCTTTTCCAAAACATCAAACACAAAATACATAAATAAGGTTGATCTGCTCCTCCGCAGTGTCGTATTTCTGTAACATTGATCATTTAACAAGTTTCTTAAACACGTCAATGGATTTAGAAGTTTTAGTTTTACAATCAAGATGTTCCACAGACCGACTCCTTCCACTGAGATGCATTTTTCCATTACGGCCGATTGAAACCTGGATTTTGTAAAAAAAAAAACCTCAGTTCCTTTCAGTTCATATCTACTTTTTCTCTTTTGGCGAATCTGTTTTGCAATTTGTTCGGTAAAATTTGCAGATGAGCTTTAAACATGGTTTTTAGAAGGTTCGACTCCACTAAATCTTTAAATTTCAGTGTTTTTAGTCGTCTAAATAAAGGATCAGTATGGTCTCTGGAACCACTTCCACTAGCGACTCTAATCGCTCTTTTCTGTAGGAGAAAAATTGAATTAATGTAGGTTTTACAGGCTTTTCCCCACAATTCAATACAACAGGTCAGATATGGAACAATCAATGAGTTATACAACAAAAACAAAGCATCTTATTTAGAGAATCTTAGACTCTATGCAACACAGCTATTATTTGGGATACCTTTACTTTGACATTATTAATATGTGATTTCCATGTCAGATGTTCATCAATCATAATACCTCGGAACTCAATCTCATGTGCCCTTTCCATTTCTAAGTTTCATAAGAGACTTTTGTGTACTGACAACTAGCTTTCCACGAGAAAGACGAAACACTGAAGGCGTAATGTAAAAAAAAAAAAAAAAAATGTCGGAGATACTCATGTCAAAGAGCCACATTTAAGTTATCTTTAAAAAAAAAAAGATTCGATTTTATAGCATTGTGTTGTTATGTGCGGACCCTTTTCACACATGTCACTGCCATCAAATTCAAAGTAATCTATAGAAAAGGATGTTAAATGTGTGTGGGAGTGGCTAACCCTATCACATCCTGCTTTGTTCTTGACACTATAGAATCTGTGGGAAGTAAAAAAAAAAAAAAAAAATCAATCTTGTTTATGTGTGAAGCCTCCGTGCAGACTGACCCTGCATGCCCTCGCATTACACCTCTGAATGGAGCACTGTATGTCTACATTTACATCACGGCCCATATTCTTTGTTTATGGCAATGGAAACACGGGAGCCGCACATAACCGCAGTGTGCGACTTTTACTGCTTCGCCTCGTTTACTGAGAAGCTGCCCACACTGGTCCCCCGGGGGGGGGGGGGGGGGGCGAGGAGCCTGATAATAGCTGTAGATTTGTCACAAGGAGTTTGCCGATCGTCGGCCATTATAGGGAAGGAAAGCTCCGTTTGCCCCCGGAATCTATGACTGACCTCCTCCACGTCTGCAGAGCCGTAAATAAGAGACAACTGCTTCACGGTTTATACAACCCGGAGAAAACAAATGCGGAATGCATGACTTTATGATCGCGCTGCGTGCTGTTGGGGTCAAGTACGCAGTCGGGAGCTGTCGCGTAGCTGGCAGATTATTCATACGTGGTTCTCAAAAGGAAACTGTTCGCCGGAGTTTACGGACTGAACTTTATATCGTCTATGGAAATATGACTTGTGGTTTGCTTTTTTAAAGGAGACATTATGAAAAAGCTTAAGAATATACACGTATTGTCTTGTTTTTTTTGGAGTTTTTAAATCGAGCAAAAGCATTAGTTTGGATTAGGAAATGAAGGTGTGTTGATTGTCATAGATTTTTGCAATAATGTGCCCAAAGCTTGTTGCGCATTGCAAAATTTATTACAAAATAGACTTTCTTTTTTTGAGAAATAATTTGGTGCACTATGTGAAAAACCATCACCAGTATTTCATTTTTTTTTTACTGTTATTGCTTTTGTTATGGTTTTTTTTTTTTTATATGAAAAAACTGTAAATAAATGTTGGGATAAAAAAGAATATTATTACAAAATGAGCTGAGAATATATGACAGTGTTATATTTTGCACCAGTATTATATAAAGTGGCACCACAAGTTGTATTAAAACAACAAGACAACCAGCTTGGCCGTGACGTGTTAGTTGGGACAATTTAAAATACACATCCTGTGTTTGTGTATTCCGTGTACTCCGTTTTCACAAATCGTGTGACATCGCCTCGTTCATTTCTGAAACGTTTTGCGTTTACAAAACAGCGGCACAAACACAGTAAACGACGTCGTTGTCATGCCAGGTGAAGAGGTGGCGCTGTTGGTTGTTTTGGGTTTTTTTTTTTCTTTCATACTTTATTGATGGAAGATTTTGAACAATATAGAAAAAGGTAGGTAGAACGTTGAAAAAAAAACAACAATTTGATTTAATTTGATTTGAGTAGATTAACCCCTTGACGTCTGAATTTATTTCCAATTATGAAAAAAAAATATTTGTGGTTTAATGCAAATCCACAATTGGCAATTTAACATTAAATTAAATTTTATTTTATTTTATTTTATTTTATTTTATTGTATGTTATTGTATTTTATTGTATTTTATTGTGTTTAATTGTATTAAATTAAATTGTATTAAATTGTATTAAATTTTACTTTATTTTATTTTATTTTATTAAATTTTATTAAGTTGTATTTAATTTTATTTAATTGTATTTAATTTAATTTGGGGTTTTCAATGTTCTACCACAGAGGAAAGGTCCAGAGAAAAGTGTACATAGTTTGGAAAAGGATCTCAAGAATGGAAACTCTAGTTTTTGTTGTTGGTTTTTTTTTTTTAACCTGAAAGTTCATTTCAGTCAGAACGACTGTCACGCAGAGTAGAAAAGCTCCCATGACATCAGGAATCAGGAGCCAAGTCTGTGTTTTCACAGCCTGTTTCAATCTGTCGGGTAAAGTTTTGAGGCGCTTGCGCTCCAACGCTAACTCGAGTGATTAAATGTCCCTTGATTAAAACGTTGTACTGTTTCCTGCTCTGCCGCAGTGAATCATCCTGGAAGCGTCTTTTACATGCATAATAGATTAGAGCAAACAAGACATTCAGGCTTTATCTGGAGCTTTTTTTCTCCACAGAAGATAGTGACAAAGTTAACAAACTGTGTGTGTGTTAGCGTGTGTGTGTGTGTGTGTTGTGATATTCTCTTCCACATTTGTCCTCCGCTTATCCAATGCAGACAGACAAAAGTACCGCTTAAGAATAAAAGTTTGCTCGTTTTGTTTTTGGGTCTTTGTTTGTTTTTCTGCAAGCCGGAGCACAGATGGTGGCGGTAGTGTGTTTTTGTGTCGACGTCCTACTCTTGCATAACACGACGTCTGCAACGCCATTAATTTGCCATGCTTGTTTTGACTGCCGCTCGGTGCGCACGGTCTGCCAGGACCACTTTCATTAAAGTTATTAGAGTCTGAACAGGCGGTGGGACGCGACAGGCTGCCGCTTGTTTTGTCCTCGCGCGGCTCCAACCTGAAGACGACGCCGTCACGGGATTGCGTGTAAGAAGTTCACTTGGAATTCAGATCATTTAAATAACTCTCTTGAAATAATAATAATAATAATAATAAAAGGTAGCTGAGATAAAGGTTTGATTGAGCCGATTCAATACCTTGGATATTAACCACCAAACATAATCACGACTCCAGAACTGGTTCATGGTTTTCTTTTATAGTTTCAGTTTCAGTCAGTCAGTGTGTCGGATTATATAAGAAAAGTAATAAAAATAAAAATAAAAGAAACAGTTAAACCAGAAAAGGTTCATTAAGACAGATAATTAGGATAAAGCAGGAGTTGGGCTTGATAAGCAATTTGCTTCTTCATATTCCTTTAAGATTGATGAGTAATTATTGATTATTGAAAATTATTATTATTAGTTTTGGATGGATGGATGGATGGATGGATGGAATATCTTTATATTTACTATAATTTAATTTTACTTATAGTATTGTGTTGAAGTTGTCGTAAAGTTGACCTTGTTTGCGAGACGTATGTGAACCATTCCGGGATCTAGAGCTACACTCGGTAGAGCGCAGACCTTCGCCAACGCCACCATTGTTTGTGGGGCCGCGTTAGCATCGCTAACGCGATAGCCGTTAGCTCGTATCAAAGCTAAGGAGCTCGGTCGGGTAGCAACATCACTGTGTGAAACACTGAGCGGGGAGCGTCTCCATGGCAACAGACGCTGATCTCCTTTGATCTCTTTCATGGGGTGCCTCTCTCATCCGCTTTGTATGGGTACATTTTTTCACAGTATTTTGGGATTTACTCGTAAACGGTTGGCCCGCTGACGTCCTAAATACGACTCTATTGATCCTTGGATGATGACAAATCATCCCTGAAGATTTCACGTAGTTTGGGTGAATAGTTTCAGCCAAACATTGGTAATATATATATATATATAAATAGAAACAAATGCGCATCTCGGCGAAGGTTAAAAAAGGAAAAAGCCCGACAGTCTTGGTAAGCAGCAAAGTGAAAAGCTCTGCAAAATATTCCACAAAAGTGGAGTCGAACTCTTGGATAATAGGAAAAAAACAAAGCAAAACACTTGAGTTAGCTTGTCTTGAGCATACAGGCTTAATGTTTTACAACGTCAAAGCTAAGCTGAGGAGGGTTGACCGCCGGTGTTATTATTGTGTAAAATCGTAGGCTTTTTTTCCCCCTCAAAACACCTTTGTGCTGCTTGATTCATGAACAAGTTGCTGCAGCATTGGCTGGAAATCCCAGTTTATTTCCAGGTTTTATGAAACACCCATAAACAAGGCCTTGTTTGTGCTCGTGATGGCCTCTGATGCTCGCCGTGTCATAAACGTGTGTCATTGTGTGAGAGCGTGACCTCCTTGAGAGAAGCAGGCCCTTCTTCGTTCACCTCGGGGGGGGGTGTTTTTGGTCTTTATTTATTTTTTTATTGTGCCTCCTGGGCGTCGAGGCCCGCCGGACCGCGGCCCTTCTATCTTACCTTCAGGGCGAACAGCATACAATCCAAGTACAAAGTGTGGTAATAGAATACTACGAGTAACACAAAGAGTTGGAGGTGGAACACATAAATAAGCGTGTGGTCGGTGAGCACTGCTGCAGCCGTGGAGCGCGGGAAGGACGGCCGTTAAAAGCCGCCTTAATGCGTGAAATCTCTGCATTAGGTTCGCGATATCGTTGCCCATCACGGCGACCTGAGCAGAACTCGGTGCAATTACATTTGTGCGTCGCATTAAGAGGATGATCGGATGCTGTTAATGTCCAATTGGGCATTATGGCAGCAAGGCTCAGAGTCAGTTAGCGACTAAAGCGTAGAACTGCAGCGTGTATTTCCATGCTTTGATAAACAATCAGCACACAATGTTTGGAGTGTCTGCTATGTTTTTTTGTTTTTTTTTATTGTTGTTGCAAACTTTGTTTTTTTGTTTTTTTTTCAGAAACAAAATACAATCACACATATGAATGTAATTGAATTATTGGCTAAAAAAAAATGGAAGAAGTGAACAGTATAATTTAAAAATTAAAAAAACCTCACAAATGGAATTTTTTTTTTTTTTTAGGAATCCCTTAACCTAAAAGAAATGATAAAAAAAAAAGGAAAACTAGAATAAATCAAAATAATTGTATTAGTAATATATATATATATATATATATATATATATATATATGTTTTTCTAATATATTTATATATATATATTAGATATTAATTAATGATATTAATGATTGTTTTGTGTGTGTGTATATATATATATATATTTACACACACACACATACACACACACACACACACACACACACACACACACACATATATATATATATATGCATACACACACATATATACACACACATATACACACAGACGTATATATATATACAAAACGATCATTAATATCATCATAAGTGATTGAAGAGCGAGTGAAAAGGAAAAGAAAAACAAAATTGAATCTAATTATTTAGTGAAGCCACTAAATGTATAAATCAAGCCGCTCACAGCCAGACAGTATTAAATTATACACATCTGCTATGATTTGCTTCGTTTTTTTCCGAGAGGCTTGATTTGTTCAGTCGTTGGTTTTTCCCCTCCATTTCTTCCTCTGTATCGTTGCGCATGAAACGCTTTGGAGGAGGTTGATTGTGGCCGTCGTGTTGAAATTTATGTTAATGACCAGTTAGTTGATGCTTGGAAAGTCTTGGAAATTTTTTTTTTTTACCTTGACCACCCTTGAATCCTGCGTTTATTTGGAGGCGTTTCCTCCAGCAGACGTCCAGAGAAAGAAAAACGTTGGTCTCCCGTCTTGTGTGTTTCAGACACCGGCCTGCTGCACCCGGCTGCCGCGGCCCTGCAGGACCAGGCCGAGAGCCTGCAGCCCAGCCTTCCTCTGCTCAGCCGCCTCTTCCTCTCCTCGCCCATGAGCCACGCTTTCAACTGCGTGCTCCTCTTCCAGTTGTAAGTTACCATGGCGATGATATTTGTTGCGTAACTTGGCCATCCTGCACAAAGTAGCCCAGCGTGGGAGGTCGTCTGGTGGCGGCGTTATTTGTTTGCCATCACTTAGTTCTGTTGTCGACGAGCTGTGTCATTGTGTTGGCATTTCTGTTTCTGATGGAAAAGGACTAAGACACGATTACCATGGACTCGAATTTGTCGGTAACGACGGTCTACAGACGAACTAAATCTCACGACGAGTCTGAGTGTCAACAATAAATCCCATTTGAAAGGGTGAAACGGGAGCCGGGGCCCCGTTTACGCAACGTGTCACGTGACGACACGTCATCTGTAAAAAAAAAAAAAAAAAAGTGGATTCGCTGACAATGATGTAGTAAGTCTGCCGGGCCACGAGAGGGCGCTGTCACTTGGTTTTGTAATGAAGCCACAGAGACGTGTGTGCAGAGAACAATACGCTATAAAAGTTGTTATTGTTGCCATGTTTGTTTACAAGTGGATGAGCAGAAGAAAGGGGGGGGGTGAAGTAACGGCGCTCCGTCACCTCCATCAGTCTGCATTAGATGATTTGTTCTCCAGTAGGTTCACAGTCTTCATTTCATGTTTTTATTTCGGACGAGCTCAAAAATCAGATATCGATGTCAAGAGTGGCACGGCAATATATTCAGGTTGGAAGGAGTATTTAAACAATACAGTATTTCTAATAATAAACTAATTTAAACATGTTACAACTATCATATTAAGACTAATTATCTGATGAAAATATATCAGTAAATAGATTTTTATGATTATTTATATATAATATGCAATAATTATAATAAAATATAACGATTAAGGATGAATAGTATTCTAAATATCACAATCTTAAGTTGGTTTGTGAGCAAAAAACATGTTTTATTTCAACTTTTGCGCCCCGTTTACACACCAGTGAAACAAACTACATTGTTTTCAGAGTTTCCGCTGCCGTTTGGTCGCCAGGAACACGTTTCTATCAAACATATAAGAGAAAAGAAAGTTACCACGTACAAATATATGTAGATTCTCAACTTTCAAGGTTTGTCAGAGACATGTTGAATTCCAGCAGGAGAAAACTCCACACAGCTTTGAGCCATACCTGTGTAAAAATAAATAAATAAATAAAAATCCAAGGATTCACAATCGATGTGAGGTTAAAAGCCAAGCCGCTCCGTCTGTGAAGCTCATCTGTCAGAGTGAAAGTGCGGGACAATTTAAAGGGCGAGCACAGCGACCTCCGTCAATGTCAAATGGAGGGAATATTTCAGTTCAACCTCAGTCCGTGGAGAAACACACAGATGTTAGAAGTTTGTGAGAGAGAGAGAGAGAGAGAGAGAGAGAGAGAGAGAGAGAGAGAGAGAGAGAGAGAGAGAGAGAGAGAGAGAGAGAGAGAGAGAGAGAGAGAGAGAGAGAGAGAGAGAGAGAGAGAGAGAGAGAGAGAGAGAGAGAGAGAGAGAGAGAGAGGAGAGAGAGAGAGAGGAGAGAGAGAGAGAGAGAGAGAGAGAGAGAGAGAGAGAGAGAGAGAGAGGGGGGGTTCTGGAGGGCCACAGTCCTTTTTTGTCTTTTCTGAATTTTCTGACTGTCATAGCAGATTAAATTACATTACATTACATTACATTACATTACATTAAATTAAACATTGAAAATCTGCAGGACTGTGGGCCTTCAAGAACAGCAGTGGTCCCTTAAATTATCTCGAAATCAATTCTTAAAATTTACTCGGAGAAAAATATCTCGAAAAATTTTTTTCAATATAAAATCAAAAAAGTACAAGACGGAATAAAAAAATGTGTTTCTGTCATGTGAACCAAACGTCTTGGTAATTGGTAAAACGTCGTCGTAAATTCTAAAATTAAACCAAACGTCCCTTCCAGTTTAACAGAAAATTAAATCAATCAACACCTCCGTGAATTCCTTTGGTAAGCAGATGCCTGCAGTCCAATCCAAGAAAACAAAAACATCAAGGTTACCGGAATTAACGAGTTTAATCTGGGATTCATTTCTCAGTCATGTAGCATTTTCTCTGCTGTGGTCGGATTTAAACCAGAATGAATCTCTCACATCAAAATATGGCTGCAATATTAATAACAAAGAGAAAGAAAAAGAAAAGTTCCCAGAGGGAGAGTGACAGCATCAAAAACACTAACTTGTGTCTCTACTGGCAAAAACTTAGCCGAATGGGTGTTTTGTTTTTTTTAGTTGTTTTTTTTTAACTCCCAAGAGACTTTTTTTTTGGACTTTTTTTTCCTTTGAGGCCAATTCCTCAAATCTTCTTTCAGCGCATCTGTACGGCCGTCAGAGCGCGTACTTTCAACAAGAAGGCCGTTGCTCGGCTAATCCCCCGCCGGAGGGCTTTATATTTTCTCACAAAGCCAGCTCTAAGGCAGCACACTTGGTACACTAGAGGGTGTTCCATGGGTCCTAGTAGATAATTATGTAGAATCTGAAAGGTCTTCTTCATAAGCTATGTCAAAATACGTCTCCAGAGCCCAAAAGGTGTTTTTATGCACTTAGTGACCCTGTGACCTGATATGCAAATTAGGTCATGGTCACCATGGTGCCCCTTCTCCCCAGGTGGAGTGTCCATGTGTGAAGTTTGGTGACTGTGGGCCCAGGAACTGCTGAGAAATGAGGACAAATGTTTATATGAAAATACATGTATTGTGCAACCATGACGAGCAAACTTCAGACCCTACCAATCTTCAAGGTCAAGGTCACGTCACTTGGTGTACTGGAGGTTATCCCTGGAGTGTGTATCATGTGTGTATAAAATTTCAGAGCCCTAGCTCAAAAAACCTAGGCCTCCAGAGCCCAAAATGTGTTTTTAAGCACTTCGTGACCCTGTGACCTACTTAATATGCAAATTAGGTCAAGGTCACCATAGTATCCCTTCCCCCTCTGAGATGTATCCACATGTGAAGTTTGGTCACTGTGGGCCCAGGGGTTGCCGAGATATAGGTAGAAACGTTCGAACGGACGGACGTACGGACGTATGTAGACTGTACATAGACTGTTTCAAGATCCCCCTTCGGAGCCTATCAGCCACGGCGGGGGATAATAAGCCGGCGTTCCGTGTTGGGCCGAGAACATTTCATCCTCGCTGGAGCCGTCGGGACGAACACGCTTATAAAAACAGAGACACTGGGACCGATATCACCGTAATAACCTCTCGCGAAGAGTGCAGAGTCACTCAAGGCGGCACAGGACGGCGGTGCCGTGGAGGGACTAACTGTGCCTGCACGGCAAGCCGGAGGCGTCCGGTTTAACGCGGTGAAGACGGCGGCGCGTCGCGCAACATAAAATGGCCGGAGAAGATGCGTGTCGTAAATCTTGTTGACACGTAAAGTTATACTGAGGTACGATACAAGGTCCAGTGTTTCCGTGGCGGCAGATACCGACTGAGTGAGATTAAAAGAGTCGACCGCACTGAGAAAGTTGCAGTTATTGTCCTCCTCACAGGCCAGATTGAATTCGCACTTTGCTTTTTTGTTTTTTTGTTTTTTTCTCCACCGTGAAATACATAAATAAACAGAAGAGAAAGACGTAGGTGAAACCTGACCGTACTCGAGATCCTCCTTTTCAGTTTGCATGTTTGACATAGATAGATAGATAGATAGATAGATAGATAGATAGATAGATAGATAGATAGATAGATAGATAGATAGATAGATAGATAGATAGATAGATAGATAGATAGATAGATAATTACTTTATTCATCCCCGAAGGGAAATTGTCTTGTTGCAGCAATCTGGTACATACGAATATTATAAAATACAATAGAATAGAAATAAAAGTTAAAAATTTAAATATACAAATATGTGGGTATAAGACATAAAGTAAAACACAGAACGGAACATGGGCACTTAGAAATAAGCAGGAGATAAAAGCAAGATAAATAAATAGTAAGGTGCAGTGGCAGAGCCATTAGAAGTAGGTATTATATAATAATAATAACAATAATACAGATAATAACAATGTATAATAGTGTATAACACTTGTGTATAGTACTACTAATAATGGTAGCAATAATATAACAATAACAATATGGTAGCAATAAAATAACAATAACAACAATATATATATATATATCAGTAATAATAATAATAATAATACCAATAGTAATAGTGTACTTGCACATGTATAAATATATGTATATATGAACAGTTGAGCTTTCTAGAATCTGATGAATGATTATATATGCTGAGCTATTTACGTCAGACAATTCAATTCAATTCAACTTTATTCATATGGCACCAAATAGAACACAGTAATTTCCATGTGCCTTTAAACAGAGCTAAACCCAACAAATCCACATGAGCAAGCAGATTTATTGTGACTGTGGAATAAAAAAAAGAGATTCAACATTTTGACCTGCTTTGGCTCAGCTGGTGGAGAGGCAGGTTGCAGGTTCAACACCCAGATCAGAAGTGTCCTTGGCCAGGACAATGAATTGCTCTGGATAGCTTCGTGGAGTGTATCGCCATACGTGATTGGGTGAACACGACACTGTATCGCGAGACGCTTACAGTTTTTGGAAACTTTCTTGTGTGTCTGGTGGAGGAACATCTTTCTGAGGCACGGATCCGTTGATGAATGGGCTTTTTCACTGGCCTGAACGATTCCTTAATTGCTGTTCTTCCCAGACCAATAAAGACCGAATTCATCAATCACAGCCCCTGATTATGTCCCTAATACTGAAGCTAAAGTCTATTTCCACAATTTGTTATCTTGCTTCAAACCTGGTTTGCTGGAATTATTACATTTATGAGGCAGGATTTATGGAGAAACTCCTTTCATTCAGTAATACTCCTTGAAATCTTATAATAATTCATACAGTGTTATATTATATAGGATTAACAGTTCAGGTTCTTGCCCTTTCAATATTTGCATTATGACATTCTACCCCAGAGGAGACACCAGCAGCCTTTCATCATACCCATTATTATCACACATTATGTCCACATTGTCATATGCAGACATTATTTTGTTATATTTTGACAAAGCAACACTTCTTCTTCCTCCACGTAGGTTTTGCTTCAACCCTATAATCTCAAGCTGTTGCATAAATTACACATTTAATGAGGTGATGTGATTTAGCTCTCTCAGATAGTGAAACCTGATCGCACTGATTTGTTAATGAAATAAATAAATAAAAAAGAAACCTACGAGTGTCGGGGCATCTTCAAGGCCACAGTTTGCGTGTTGTGCTCTCCTCCGCAGTGTCTTCCAGGTTCTCCGGCAAAAAATGCTTTGAGAAATGAAAGCTTTTGACTTGTTGACGTTTGAAGCCAAAGAATTCAGACTTTCACAAAGTGCTTGTTGAAGCCTGGAGGTTCAGGGTTGGTGCACATGAGAACGCCATGTAGGAGCCTGAAAACATGCTTTTCTTTTAAACCACTTCCTGAGTGGAGAAATTAGAAAACGCCGCCTCGGCTTGGAGGCGTGGACGGACAAGATGATGTCATTGACCCGCCTCTTGACCTTTGACCCCGCGACCCTCTGTGACGCCACTTCGCCACAACATGGCGGACGACCTGCTGCAGGTGGAGCTGCTGAGGCTCGTCGCTTGAAAGTTCCTTTACCAGAACCTGTGGGGTCCAGTTGTAGTCGTTGACATTCGTCTCTAACGTGTCGTCAAAATCTTTCTGGAGAAAATTCCTCATCACACTTGCAGGAACTCCTGAAGATTCCCGAGGCACAAAGGTCAGGCGCACCATAGTTGTGGTATTCTGTTGTGTAACAAAACATACAGCACATGTTTTGTTATATGGAACTCCGCTTGTGATTACATTCTGTTGAGTAAATATGGCTTGAAGGAAAACAAAAACAATCCATGTTTTATTACTTCGGAATTTATTAATTAATTTTTCTTATATAATATTCAAGCACAATGCAAAAAATAGTGTGTCGTCTGGACAAAGAGGTTTGGTAAACATCGGGTCCCTTTGTTGGAAATAAACAAAGACTGCGCCCCTTTCTGACCTCTCAATACTTTGAGAGAAAGAAATACTGGAACTGACTTCAATTTGGAATGCTAGAACTTTAGATGATTTTAGTTGAGTGGAGTTAATGTCAAAATACAGAGGACAAAAAAAAAAAGCTTGAAGTTGCCATGGTAACCCTAATGGTTACCATGGCAACTTCAAGCTTTTTTTTTTTTTGTCAAACATCAAAGCTTTGATCCACATAGTTCATTACATGAAAGCAAATCAGAGTAGAGAGATCTCCACAGAGTAGATGGACAGAATGACTCAACTACAACCCCGAACAGCATTACTGGGAGTACACCTGTACAATTTAAAAGTGAAGCACCAAGGAGATGAGTTTAGCTGGGAACATTCAAGCACCAGTCAAACACAAGGCAAGACAAGACAAAACTGATTGTAGTTGATGTCCAAATACAGAGGACAAAAAAAAAAAAACAGCCTGAAGTTGCCATAGTAACCATTACTATGAAGTTGCATGATGACATCACAAGTCATCAAAGCTTTCATGTCAGTACATGAACCACATAGGTGATGACATGAAAGGAGAGTATATAAGTAGAGAAATCGCCACAGAGTACACACAGAATTATTGAGAACGAACATCCACACGCTGACATTAAGATGCTATCGACAGACACCCATTTTACAACGCTGAAGAGTGCCTGGCTGGATGAGATAGTCCAGGACAAAGAGCACCTTGCCAAATGTATGGGCACTGCTGCTAACCTGAACACGCACATAGCGAGCTTCACAAAACATTTGAAGCGTAAGGAGGCCTTGTGTGCTTCTCTGAAATGGCAGCTGCAGGAGCAGAGTGACCTGAGGAGTTACGCCATTGACATGAAGATGATGCTCGACATGAAGATGATGCTCGACATGAAGATGATGCTGAAGGAGACAGTTGAAAAGAATGTTGTTCTGCAGGCTGAGGTCATGGCCCTGAAACAGGCCACACAGTCCAGAGAGACCGAGGTCCCAGACCTCAAGACCCAGGGAGCTGAGGTGCAGCGCATGGAGAACCAGGCTAACAAGCTGTGCAACCAACAGCTGGAGGATGCAGCCATAAAAGAGACAATACAAGAAGAACATGAAGAGCTAACAAGGGTAGTTACTTCATCCAAGCAAGTTCTAGAATTGACCATTCAGGAATGGAATTATGCCAAAAAGAAGATGGTTACAGATACCAGAGAGCTGTATAAGGAGTTTCAAAGGCCTAAAGAAGAGCTCCTGAAACGATGTGAACCCAAAGAGAAGTCCAGGATCACTAAGAACGTGCGATGGATGGAAGACATAAACGGGAAAGATCAAGAGAGAGGCAAGACGGAGAGATGGAGTGGAACGGAAGACTGGAGAAAGATATGAAGCTGGTTACAGATTTCAAACAGAGGAGGGAGAGGATGGACAGGGAGGAGGAAATGAAATGGAGGGTTTGCAAGAACCTGGAGGAAGATATGAGGACGGAGGAGCAGGAGAGAGAGAGGGAGTGGCATGACAAAAAGGAGCCGTCTGCAGATTTCCAACAGAGGAGGCAGAAGATGGACAGGGAGGAGGAAATGATGTGGAGGTGGTGCAAAAGTCTGGAGGAAAATCTGAGAGAGGAGCTGAAGAGAGAGAGGGAGGAGAGGATGGATCAGCATAAAGAAGAGCTCCGAAGCGATTCAGACTAAAAGAAAAGTCCAGGGTCACTAAAAAGGTGCGATGGAATGGACGACATAAATGGGATGGATTGAGAGAGGCAAGAGAAAGAGATGAAAGAGTGGAAAGACTGGAGACAGATATGAAGGAGAAGCTGGAGAGAGAGTGGGAGGAGAGGATCGATCATGGGAAATAAGAGCTCCTGAAACAATGCAAACCCAAAGAGAAGTCCAGATCAGTAAGAAGGTGCAATGGATGGAAGACAAAAATGGACAGATCAAGAGAGGCGAGAGAGAGATGGAGTGGAACGGAAGACTGGAGAAAGATATTAAGCTTGTTGCAGATTTTAAACAGGCAGAGGATGGAGCGGCAGGCGCGAGGCAAGGCGAGCGCCACTCCGCCGTTCCACGGCGCGAGGCGAGCGCCGCTCCGCCGCTCCAGGGCGCGAGGCGAGCGCCGCTCCGCCGCTCCAGGGCGCGAGGCGAGCGCCGCTCCAGGGCTCGAGGCGAGCGCTGCTCCAGGGCACGAGGTGAGCGCCGCTCCACGGCGCAAGGCGAGCGCCGGTCCGCCGCTCCACGGCGTGAGGCGAGCGCTGCTCCAGGTGCGAGGCGAGCGCCTCTCCGCTGCTCCAGGGTGCGAGGCGAGCGCCTCTCCACGGCGCAAGGCGAGCACCGTGGAGCCGCTCCAGGGCTCATGGCGAGCGCCGCTCCAGGGCGCGAGGTGAGTGCCGCTCCACGGCGCGAGGCGAGCGCCGGTCCGCCGCTCCACGGCGCGAGGCAAGCGCTGCTCCTTGGCGCAAGGTGAGCGCCGCTCCAGGGCGCGAGGCAAGTGCCATGGAGCCGCTCCAGGGCGCGAGGCAAGCGCTGCTCCAGGACGCGAGGTGAGCGCCGCTCCAGGGCGCGAGGCGAGCGCCGTGGAGCCGCTCCAGGGTGCGAGGCGAGCGCCTCTCCGCCGCTCCACAGGGTGCGAGGCGAGCGCCTCTCCGCGGCGCAAGGCGAGCACCATGGAGCCGCTCCAGGGCTCGCAGCGAGCGCTGCTCCAGGGCGCGAGGGGGGCGCCGTGGAGCCGCTCCAGGGTGCGAGGCGAGCGCCTCTCCGCCGCTCCAGGGTGCGAGGTGAGCGCCTCTCTGCCACTCCACGGCGCAAGGCGAGCACCATGGAGCTGCTCCAGGGCACAAGGTGAGCGCCGCTCCAGGGCGCTCGCCTCGCGCCGTGGAGCCGCTCCAGGGCTCGCGGCGAGCGTCGCTCCACGGCGCGAGGCGAGCGCTGCTCCAGGGCGCGAGGTGAGCACAGCTCCACAGCGCAAGGCGAGCGCCGGTCCGCCGCTCCACGGCGCGAGGCGAGCGCTGCTCCTTGTGGAGCCGCTCCAGGGCGCGCGGCGGGCGCCGTGGAGGGTGCGAGGCGGAGGCGTGGAGGGTGCGAGGTCCAGGGTGCCGCTCCACGGTGCGAGGCGAGCGCCGTGGAGCCGCTCTAGGGTGCGAGGCGAGCGCTGCTCCAGGGCGCGAGGCGAGCGCCGCTCCGCTCCATGGGTCTGTGGTTTCTGTTCAAAAGCGAGGCAGAGGCGGTCAGCGTTCTGTTCAACCGCGGTCAGTGATGCTATTTCGTGGGGATGGACCGCGGAAGCGATGAAGAGAAGCTCGGAGCCTGCGTGTTCCGGCACTGAGCTGCCGGAGCACGATCCCTGACCAATCAGCAATCCCTGACCAATGTAGTAAATCCCTGACCAATCAGCAGACAGCTCCTCAAACTCAGACCGGTTCCATGGTCCTGGGTACCCCACGGAAGGGTCGCGGAAAAGCGGCCGCCTTTGGAACGGTTTGGAGCGGTTGCTTCTGTATTTCTGCGGTGCAAACGCGAACCGGAACGGTTTAAACCGGTCGAGCCCGGCACTTTTTGTGCGGTGGAATCGGGGCTTTAGCCTCCATGTTCCACCTCTGCCCCGCCTGGCGCACTAGTGTCCCTTTAACTTTACACATTTTATATTATTTTACCTTTACAGCACTTTGTGATTTTATCTGTGAAAAGCGCTTTATAAATAAATTTTACTTACTTACTTACTTACTGTTTTTTAATCTGTGACAATTTGTGCTCCTGTAATGAAGAATTTGTGAGTGTGGCATTGTATTTGTGGAGAGAAAAAAAATTCTATAGAGTAGGGCAGCAACTAACGACTATTTTAATAGTCGACTAGTCACCGACTAATGAAACGATTAGTCGACTAATCGGATAATTATTAATTTTTTCTTAAATTTAGCATGAGGTTGCTTTAATTATGTGGCAAATGATAATAAACACAAGAAAGGTGGGTACTTCAATGAAAAATGCATCTTTTATTCAAAATGCATCTTTTATTCAACTTTGCTGCTGATAGGCCATAAATCCAAAAATAAATAAACCTCTGTCCAAGGACAGGCAAATGTGTTTTATAAAAAAATAAATTAAAATCAAGTAAACATTTCTTTCCTGTAAACCAAGGGCACATTAGCAGCAGTAAAACATTAAATAAAAAAAATATAAAGTGTATTTTGTGAAGTGCATTCAGTTGTAAAAGAACTTTACAATTCTCAACAGTCTGAAATCTAACGGTTTTAACAACTGACATTTGTAGATACACAGCTGAAAAAGTTCAACTGCCCGACGTGCTTTCTCTTTAAATGTTCGCGCATCACCGAGGTGCTGCCATGATACGCAAGGTCTGCTTTGCAAACCTTGCAAGTGATCTTTCTGTTCGCCGTATCCAAGCTAAAATGCTCCCAAACTTTTGAAGTTCTCGTGCGCGCAGCTGCTGTGTTGGACGCCGCCATTATTTCTGTGTACGTTACCTCACTCTGTTGGAAAAACCCGTCTAACGACGATTGTCGACAATGGAATTCATTGTCGACAATTTCTATTAGCGATTTTTGTCGACAACGTCGACGAATCGTTGCAGCCCTACTATAGAGAGCAGCGCTTGCCTTCAGAAAGTAAAAAAAATAAAAACAATTTTTATAGAATATTCAAGCGCAAAGCAAAAAATAGTGTGTAGTCTGGACAAAGAGGTTTGGTAAACATCGGGTCCCTTTGTTGGAAATAAACAAAGACTGCGCTCTCTGACCTTTCTGACCTCTCAATACTTTGAGTGAAAGAAATACTGGAACTGACTTCAATTGGAATGCTATAACTTTAGAGGATTTTAGTTGAGTGGAGTTAATGTCAAAATACAGAGGACAAAATAAAAAGCTTGAAGTTGCCATGGTAACCAATAGGGTTACCATGGCAACCTCAGGTAACACTTCACCTTCAGGTAACCCTAACACCACCAGACCCGTCGCTAATGACATCATTCCCTTTGATCCCATCGATGTCATGACGACGTCGTACCAAACATCAAAGCTTTGAACCACATAGTTCAATACATGAAAGAAAAGCAGAGTAGATAGATCTCCACAGAGTAGATGGACAGAAGGACTCAACTACAACCCTGAACAGCATTACTGAGAGTACACCTGTACAATTTAAAAGTGAAGCACTTGTTGGAGTATTTTTCATCAGAAATTGAGAAAAGCTTGTTGCACATTTCAAACAGAGACACAGGATGAACAGAGAGGAGAGAGAGAGAGAGGAGAGACAGGAGAGAGAGAGGGAGGAGAGACAGGAGAGAGAGAGGGAGGAGGGAGAGAGTGAGGAGGGAGAGAGTGAGGAGGAAGAGAGTGAGGAGGAAGAGAGTGAGGAGAGGCAGGAGAGGGAGAGGGCATCGTATGAATTCAGACAGAGGAGGCAGAGGATGGACAGGGAGGAAGGAGTGATGTGGAGGAGACAGTTGGAAAATGAGGAAGCAGCAGGAGAGAGAGTGGAAGAAGAGGACAGAGAGAGAGAGGGAGGAGAGCAACATGGAAGAGAGACAGGAGGGGGGGATGAAGTGAGACAGCAAGGCATGGCAGGAGAGAGAGAGGCAGAAGAGGAAGGAGAGTGAGTCCAAACGTCTTGGAGGGGGGAGCATGCAAAGTGAGTTATTCAAGTGTGACGTCAGGAAGTGCAATCCAACATGGCCACACCCAGGCTCCAAAGCAAACTTTTCCCACTAACGAGAAGAAAACAAAAGAAAACAAAGCGTAAATAGAAAATCTTCAGACCTACTTGGACGAGTGCGACAACTGCCTGGTCATATCCAAGACTTCACAGACTTCATCTTCAAAGAATGTGAAACTCGCTGATGTCAATGGTGCCTGTCATTTGTTCTTTTTGTGTGTTTTTGATTTATTCTGTTTTCATAAATAACTCGATTGTAGTTGTTGGGATCTCACAGGACCACAGAAGGTTTGTTCATTTCTGGGGAAAGACAATTTTCATTTGTCATGATACACAGTCATGACACATGAATTCTGACCCAGGAATGTGATTGTCTTTCGCACCCAGTGGGGGGGGGGGGGGGGACTTCTGCAGGACCTTCCTACCCCCCTTTCTGCTCACAAGACTCCTCCCCCTGCATTCAGCCTGTCACTGATTGGTTGAAGCTCCCAGGATTTGACACTCTGAATCCACACGTGGAACAAAAGAACGGTTTAAACCGGTCTAGCCCGGCACTTTTTGTGCGGTGGAAACGGGGGCTTTAGCCTCCATGTTCCACAGCTGTCTCCATGTGATCGTCCTCCACACCCTCCCACCTCACCCAGCGACTTTGTTTGGCTTGGGACACGTGTCGCACCTCCTCAACCACCAGTCGCCGGCGTTTGGTCAGGTATCTCAGCTGAGAGCCGCCATGTTTGTCTTTTCAGTCTGTTGCCCCTAGACTGTGGGACGCTCTGCCCCTGTCTCTGCGCCTGGCAGACTCTGTTGCCTCTTTTAAAAAAAGATCTGAAAACATCTTTTTTTAGGAGAGCTTTTGGTTGATGGGTTTTCACTAGTGTCCCTTTAACTTTACACATTTTAGATTGTTATTCTACCTTTACAGCACTTTGTGATTTTATCTGTGAAAAGCGCTTTATAAATAAATTTTACTTACTTACTTACTATGTTTTTTTAGTCTGTGACAATTTGTGCTCCTGTAGTGAAGAAAGTGTGAGTGTGGCGTTGTATTTGTGGAGAGGAAAAAAATTCTATAGGTACACAACGATAAGTTCACAGTACACAACTATAAGTTCACGGTACACAACTATAAGTTCACGGTACACAACTATAAGTTCACGGTACACAACTAAAAGTTCACGGTACACAACTAAAAGTTCACGGTACACAACCACAAGTTCACAGTACACAACTATAAGTTCACGGTACACAACTATAAGTTCACGGTACACAACTATAAGTTCACGGTACACAACTAAAAGTTCACGGTACACAACTAAAAGTTCACGGTACACAACTATAAGTTCACGGTACACAACTAAAAGTTCACGGTACACAACTAAAAGTTCACGGTACACAGCTAAAAGTTCACGGTACACAGCTAAAAGTTCACGGTACACAGCTAAAAGTTCACGGTACACAACTAAAAGTTCACGGTACACAGCTAAAAGTTCACGGTACACAACTAAAAGTTCACGGTACACAACTATAAGTTCACGGTACACAACTAACAGTTCACGGTACACAACTAAAAGTTCACGGTACACAACGATAAGTTCACGGTACACAACTATAAGTTCACGGTACACAACTATAAGTTCACGGTACACAACTATAAGTTCACGGTACACAACTAAAAGTTCACGGTACACAACTAAAAGTTCACGGTACACAACTAAAAGTTCACGGTACACAACTAAAAGTTCACGGTACACAACTAAAAGTTCACGGTACACAACTATAAGTTCACGGTACACAACTATAAGTTCACGGTACACAACTATAAGTTCACGGTACACAACTAACAGTTCACGGTACACAACTAACAGTTCACGGTACACAACTAACAGTTCGCGGTACACAACTAACAGTTCGCGGTACACAACTATAAGTTCGCGGTACACAATTACAAATTCCACTTTTTCAAGTGCTCAAGCCTTTATCACCTGTAACGCCTCCTGAGAGTTTGCTTGTGCCGTCGTTTGATTCCCACGTCCCTGTCGTCTTCTGACATTGACGTTGCAACACGTAGTCACAGTTTTTCCCGCCGTCCTCCACAGATGGATTCATGTGTAAGTACCTCGGCCTATTAAGAATATATTACGGGAATTACGGAGCATCTAATCAGCAGACATTCTGCTAATTGTTCACTGACACTTCAAGCACTCCTCTGGGTGCAAATTCCCTCAAAAGACGCTCCGTCAACCTACACAGAAGGTATTCAAATAATTCCCACTGATGTCGACGGAGATTATAAACTTCTGTGTGCCTCAGATTTTCAAAAAATGTTTACCAGCTCCCTGCAACTTTGATGTCACTGCATCTGCGTTTTGAAGCCGCGCGGCTTCGCCAAGTGATTCATGTTGTGGGATGAAGAGGACGAGCCGCCGCATCAGACCCCTTGAAGCAGCTGGCGTTTCCACCGCAGACTGCAGCGCGAGGAAACTTCAGCGGCGAGGCGGTGGATCTCGACGCCGTGAAGTCGCAGCCTTGCCAGTTGCCAATGCTGCTAATGGAGTCACGGTCTCGACAATGGATGGAGTCACGGTCTCGACAATGGATGGAGTCACGGTCTCGACAATGGATGGATTCACGGTCTCGACAACAGTCCCTGTTGGGTGGAGGAACGGCTTAACGCAAACAGTTCTTTTGTTGGTTTTGGGTTTTTTTTTCAATATACCTTCTTTTTGTTTCGGCTGTATTTGTGGGGGACGTCGAGAAAATGGAAAGATTTTTGGAGTCAAGGCTTCAAATGGGAAACGTTAGCTGTTTGTAGCGCCATGGTGAGACAGTAACGGATGACAGATCGTTGTTTCTTCTTACCTCCTCCTCCTCTTGTTCTTTTTTGCAGCGTTTCAATTGGAATCAGTTATGTGTTGGCTGGCAGTGAGGCCTACGCTTCTCTCCTGAACATCGGGTGAGTCCTGAACTTTATCTTTTCGGGGGGGGGGGGGGGGGGGGGGGAGTGGGAGGGCTCAACCTCTGGGAGGGTGTTCAAAATTCATTATACAAGCATACTTGTCCCCCCCCCCCCCCCCAACTGAGCGAAAACAGGTGTCGAACTGTGGCTTCGGGGCGACAATCGGACACAAAACAAACCACAGTTAAAGCTTTTGCGTGAATTTCCAGGACATTGCATGGACGTCTTGTTCGGAAGTCATATGAATGTCAATGGAAAGAAAAAACTAAGAGCTTTGCGACTCCACCGGGAATCAAATCCACATGCCCAAGAAGAAAACCTCTGAAATAGATAGGGGGAGGAGCTCACGCACGGACCTGGAGGGACTGGAGGGACGATGTCTCTCGGCCAGCCTGGGAACGCCTTGGAACGCCTTGAGGTGCCACCGGAAGAGCTGGAGGAAGGGTCTGGGGCGAGGGAAGTCCGGGCAACTCTGCTCGGACTGCTGCCTCCGTGACCCGGCTGCAAAAAAAGGGATGGATGGATGGATGGATGGACAGAAGCACCACAGACCTGGAGTCCCACACATTATTTTTATTAGGAAATCCCACGTTTACCAGGTTTTTCCTTGTTTGAAATTGAGTGTCTGTCAGATATAAAGTGACATTTAAGACTAGCATGCAGATCGGCAACTTTATTAAAGTGAAAGAATGAAGATTCCCCAAAAAATTAAAAATAAAATGTGACAGAACTCTCTCCCCCTCCCACTTTTGCGTCTTTATGCGGTAATACGTGTTCATTTATTTAATAATAAAATCTCAAAATTTTTCAATTTAACATATTTATTCCTCGTGTCAATTTTAACAAATATGTGAAACCAACGTCCAACTGTTTGTAGTGTAACGTCGCAGTTGTTTCACAAAGTTCTCCAAAACCCCGAACAACGATGCAGTGAGTTTTTTTTTCTCCTTGCATGAGTCACATGACCTCAGGTGTGGGTTGAATGTAATCCCTCGCCAGTTTATCGCGCCTTTAGTTTTTCCTCTTCTCGATGTTGTTTTGACTTCATTGTGCAAATGGTGGGATTCCAGGGTGATGAATCCTCGTCCGTTTTGCATCTTGCAGTAGATTGGCTCAGTTTCCTCCCACATTAATCTATCAAGGGTCAGAGCAGCTCCCGCAGGTCTGAGTCATTCACAGAGGACACTTTTTTTCTTTTTCTTTTTTTTGGAGCACTGAAGGAATGAGTAATATGCTACGAAAATCAAATGTCATGCTGGGTTTTTTTTTTTTCCCTTCAAATTGTCAAATATCAAAAGGTGAATATGATTATTAAAAAAAAAAAAGCCTCCAATCTGTGTCTTACGTCAGTCCGATTCCTCCATCAGTTCCACTCTGAATTGAAAAGTTTGAAAGTGAAATGTCCGTTCTGGGTGGTTTTCGCTTGAGGCCGTGCGATCTTACAATAAATGTAATTTCTTTATATTGAAGTTTTCGTCTCTGAATAAGAGAAAGTGACGCAAGCCTGAGAGACGAATCGCCGGCCAGCCGGCGAGGGAAGACTGAGAGGATTGCATAAACTTACAGCATTAATTGAAGCAAACAACACAACACAGCGACACGCTGCAGATGTGAGAGGCAAGACTTCCATTATCATGGAGTTTTGTTTTGTTTTTTTTGACTTTCTGAAGGGGAGTGCTGCTCTCAAATGTCCACTCCTATGAAGACATAGAAGGTTTAGCTACGTGACACAGGATATTGGCACCATCACATCGTAAACAACCATATATGTTCATATAATCAAATAAAGACATCGATGCCATGTCCTGAAATTTTAACTGATTCTTCAAATATTCATGTCGAATGAATGTTGCTGTAATCGTGGTGCCCGGTGGTGATTTGGACACACTATTCCAGGTGTGTCCAAAATGCCCCTGTGCAAGTTTTTTTTATCTTTTTTTTTTTTTTTTTTTAGAATATATCAACTTCGAAATGATTCAAAATGCTCAAAAACAACAAAAAAAAACAACCTTGATACAAATGTTCATGCTTTTTTCTGGAACGGAACATGTTTTTGAACGACGCCCCAGAGGAGAAGAAAGTGTGTCCTCGCTCTCTCTCTTTTAAAAAGTGTGTCGCTCCAAGCAGCCAATCAGAAATCAAACCCTATATAGTGTCATCGGGGGGTTTAGCCAATCACAATCAAGGTTGGCTCCTACCCCTTTGACTCCTCCCACAATCAGGCAGCTCTGCTCTGGCACATGAGAGGAAGTTCTTCCTCCTCTCTTACCATAGATGGGCGTGTGTGTGTGGGCGGAGCCAGTCCAGCTCACACAAGACACAGCAGATTCTGAATGCAGCTCCTGGGATCCAAGATTCAAATGGAGGGAAAATCAATGAACTTTGAATACGAGGTCTCTGGACCGACGAGACCAAGAGGAAGGGTTGACAAACGAGCGAATGTGAAACCTTTAACTTCCATCAATCAGTTGTAAAATAAACAAGACGCCCCTGCAGGACAGGTGGAGTGGAAACGTCTGACTCCAGGCCTCGTCAGGCGACCCCCTCCCACCCTGCCACACACACACACACACACACACACACACTCACTCACATCTCCCAAGCCAATAATTGCCCTTATCAGTTAAGGGGGATAATTTATTTCGTCGTGCCCCGGTGAATACCTTCGCCCCAAATTATTCCCGGTCTGCCGAGTCGTCGGGCCGCCGCATCGCCACGCCTGCGCCCGCTTTATTATCGGCGCTGGGGGAGATTCTGCGATGCGTCGCGGGGGAGTGGGAAGGAGGCAGGATCACTGGAGTGAAAAATCCCCAGGAGGCCTCCTCTGGATAAACCACCTCGCTGCTCCTCCTCCTCCCTCCTCCTCCTCCCTCTTCCTCCCCTAAAGAGGTTCAATCAATAAGGCGCTGTGGGCCCGGGAGCAAAAAAAACTGTCCACTCAGTCCTGCTGCTGCAGGAGGGTCGATGGCCCCCCGACACAAACCTCACTGGATTTATGAGATTACCGAGGACCACGTCAACCGGCGAGGGTGCCGGCGGTTTACGCGTCGGATTTCACAATCCTAATTCCCCCCATTTAGAGGATTAAATCGATCTCTCCGATTCCTGCGGATCGCTGGAATCTCATGTGTTTAATTACCACGAGCGCTCCTCTGCCTCGTCTCCACAGATGGCGAACTTAAGATTCATAATGAGCTCGTTTTCATCTATTCTTTTTTTTCTTTTCTTTTTTTTTTTTTAATGTTTCAATTCGGGCCAAAAGATCCATTCGCCATGATTATTATTAACAGGACAGACAGTTTAAAACCAAATTAGTGTTCCCTGTGGAAACGAATAATGTGATGCGTGGGGGGAGGGGGGGGGGGGGTGGGGGTGGGGGTGGGGGTGGGGGGGCACGACACATTTCTTTTTTCTTTCTTTCTTTAATTAAGGTGGATTTTTCAGTGTTCAGCCTTCCATCTTCTTGCTCTGCCTACGTTGGGTTATGGCGGAATAAAGAAAGCAGCAACAGCAGCCCAGAGATCCTCGTTGGTATTTTTGGTCTCACGTGCGGTTGAGGCCGCCTCCCTGGGGTCAAAGGTCACTTTGGCTGTGTGACCAGATGTGTTGCCCTGTTCTTATTAGTCCAAGTCCAGAGTGTACGTGGGTATATCCTCATTCAACACTCAATTCTCCTTGTTCAATACTTGTGTCTGTACTTTTTTTTATCATTTTTTATCTACATGCCAACTGCCTGAGCACAACACTGTAAATACTGTTTGAGATTTGGTTTGAAAAGCTTCAGGTCGGGTTGAACTCTCTTCATTATTTTTAAATTCACACAAACAGAATTTTTGAAAATGTGTCCAGGTTTGTTGGTGATTTATAATCTTTTAGATATGCTCATATTTATTAGTGACTGAAAATCTAAGCGCTTAAAAAAAAACACACTTAGTTTATTTTGCAGGTTTTATTTGAGGCACAATCTTAAAATGCTTAGAAAGATGATTGATGTGTTGGTGAGACGCTACCTGAGGTTGATTTAGTTTGCCAAATGAAGTTTCGGCTTGTATTTGTTTACAAGTTTGTTAATAAAAGCGTCTTAATAAGTGCTCTCTATTCACTAGCTGTTTAAAAGAACTTTAATTTTCACCACTAGGGGGCCTATCTCAATGTAAAAATAAGGCAAGATTGTTGTAATGTGGCGTATAAACACACTAATTTAAAAGAAATTAACATCGGCTGAAAGTGAATAATAACGAGCCCCACCAAAGAAATTTACTGTTAAATTTTAAGGGAATTATGTGACGCTGAGAAAATGCTATCGACCAAGTTTCACTGGAGTTTCTGGGCTGCGTGAAATAAAGTCAAACATCAAGAGTGTTCCCACTTCTCCTGGGAGAACCACAGCAACGCCTCTGCTCCCTTTACACATTAAATTGGTACATGTGTTTCAGAAGTTGTCACATTATCCTCCCATCACGCTCCCAACGCTCAGGTGGGCTCGCTCCATAATTAGTTTTGTGCTAAGAGATCCAAAAGTTTCTGCCGTCTTCCAAGTTCTGTTGTCCAGCTTGTTTCCTGCTCTGGTTGTGCATGAGGTGCGCTGCTCAACGCTGCCCCCCACAGGTCATCGGTGGTATTGTTCTGGTGGCACATCCATAAGCTTGCTGGAGACGTTTAAATGTCACAGAGGGACGTCTGAAACCTACTGTACCAGTGTTTTTCAACCTTTTTTGAGCCAAGAAACACTTTTCTATTTGGGAAAATCTGGAGGCACACCACCACCACCACCCGAAAATGCTAAAATGTGAAACTATGTAGCCTCTATTAACAATATAAAGTCATTCTCATCAACATTTTATCAACAGGAATCAAATAAATACAGAAAAAAAGTATTTTCCAATGTCTTTTTTTTAATAGTGCCTCCCTCAGTGTGAAACCTGGACCTGATGGATGAAGAGCTGAGATCCTGGTTCACATTCTTCCTTTTCAAAAACTTCTCCATCACTGTCACTGACACAGTACTTTGATACAAGATGGTAGCAGGAGGTGGAGATGAACCACACTGACGTCTGTCACTGTACATTTCACCGGCAAAGCTCTGTGTTTTCCTCTAGTGGTGAAGAGTATTTATACACGATTACTCTGCAACACACTGTCGGCTGTGAGAGCAAATGTTTTTTTAGGAAAAAATGTGAAATTGGATAATTTCCCACGGCTCACCTGACGAGATCTCGCGGAAACACCAGTGTGCCACGGTAGTGGTTGAAAAACACTGTACTGTACTAATCATCAAGCATATTTTTTGCTTCGTGCTACGAGACGATTTCGCAAGTCGTGGCGAACCTTCGCGTTTCTCCAATCCGTTCGTTAAAGTGCATAAAAGAACCGGCTGTGAACTTTTCCTCAACACGAATCCTGTGTTTGTCCTCGCAGCCACGTCTACGTGATCCCGGCCTTCACCTGGACCCTCGCCCTGGCGATATTACTGGCCCAGGCCGTCATTCAGCCAATCACGTCGCTGCTCACCTTCCTGAAGGGAATCCTGCTCATCGTCACGGTAACGGGAAAGTTTGGCGTCACAAGTTTTCCAGGTTGAACACATGTGAGAAGACAGGTTGGTGTGCAGCGCAGCATTAGGCAATAATGGTGGAATATGTAATATCGTCACACAATTTCAACTTATTGTGTAATAATGTAATACAATTTTAACTCGTTATGTAATAATCTGCCACATGTTGCAATAAACGTTGACACATTTTGTAATAACTTGTTATATATTGCAACAGTTATTACAAAATGTAGGCGTTCCAGTTTATTTTCTTTTTTTTTTTAAAGAAACAGTAATAATGTATCTGCATACATCGTTCTACGTTTAATAATAATCACTTTTTTGTATTTCCACTTCTATTTTGTTGTAGAAATGAAAGCAGATTGTAATTCCCACTGAGTGCATTTAATCATTTAACCTGCATTTTGCCATATGTAACAAGTTATAACAAAATGTGGAAGATTATTACAAAATATGGCATTATTACATAATCAGTTGGAATTATATGACATATTATTACATATTACTCTTCAAGTCAAAGTGAGCACAACCAGATTTTAATGAGAAAAGGCACAATTAGACGTGTCCGCTAGGTGTTCATGATCACAATCACCTGTTCACAAGCTTAATGACATAGATCCTAATCTGAACACAGTTACTTGTGAAGAAATATTAATTCTGGCCTTAATCAGTGCGGCAAGTTGGAATGAGTTGGGAAATAAGACTTTAAAAAATCCATCGACCAGCAGAAGTAACTGGGAGTGGACGATGTAACGACGGCCCAAAATGTTATAAAATAAAACGTAATAAAACCCGAAATGTAATAGCTGGTCATTAATGTAAGAAGACATTGAGCCCAAAACTTAAAAAAAAAAACTTTAAATATTACATCGTGAAGAAAGCAAAAATCTTTTTTCTCTAATAGTGTAATAATTGTGTTAAATCATAAAGTGAGTTGATGATTTATGGTTTGGACTTGAACTTGAACTGCTTCAATTCGATCAGCACTAAAGGAATGAGTTCAGAAAGTTTGAACAATTTATTTATATGTATATCGATATACAGTTTATTTATGTAGGATTGCTGTGGCGCAAGTCATTTATAGTCTTCTGTTCTCTCTAATCTGTTTTCTATTTCTCCAATCATCAGCACAAAGTAATGTTCAACATATTAAGATTACATTGAAGTTCTTGTCAAATCCTTTCACATCATTGATGGATTTCATTACTTTATATGTTATAACAGTTCTTTTGTGGCACATCAGACTCTGTAAAAGGTGTTAGTTGGACAAAATCCACATGTGCTTTGTTTATCTGAGTAAATTGGAAAAACAAAAATACGATGTTGATTTAGAGAACTGCAATCTGATCTTTTTGAGACTTTCCCTTCACTGGATTCATTATTTGGTCTATAATATATAATTCTCGTTATTATTCTTCACTATCAGGTGTGGAGTGAGAATATTCTAGAATCTTTTTTATTTTTTTTTTCCAACCC
Source organism: Blennius ocellaris (assembly GCF_963422515.1). Classification (NCBI taxonomy): domain Eukaryota; kingdom Metazoa; phylum Chordata; class Actinopteri; order Blenniiformes; family Blenniidae; genus Blennius; species Blennius ocellaris. Next base: position 26,127,477 of record NC_137661.1, on the reverse strand, counting down.
CGAATCTTTCAAGCGTCTCCTCCGACCTTCACACTTCATGCTTCTTTCCCAACTTTGTGTTTTTGCGCTCGTCTGTGTGACCGCCTCTCCCTCGGTTATTTTCCCTGAGAGGCGCGCCGCCGCCGCCGCGACCCGCTGGCGCATGCGATGCGAGGTCACGCTGGCAAAACGGGCGGAAGTCGGCGCCGTACGCTTGTCACTTCGTGTAGAAATTGCAGCACTTGCCGCCCCCCCCGCTGAGCGTGCGGTGGGGGTTTTTTTTTTTTGGACTCTTCTGGGTCAGCGCTCGCCAACATGGCGGCGCGTCAGCAGCTCAGTAGGAGCTGTTGTGAGGATGACTTAAAGGCCTGGCACCGGAGTTCATTTAACCGTCACATCCCACAAGATTACACCGCTTCAGAGAATCCCACATTTCTGCTGCTCCGTCTGCTGCCGGCCGACACGCAACAGTGGCCTTTCAATACCTTCCTCTTGATCGTACGGCGTACACGGGGAACTGATACGTGTTGCTTTACTGCGCATTTTATTTTGAGGTTTGAATAAAACCGACGACATGTCAATTTCCTGTGTTCGGGGACGGATAGAAATCGCAACTGTGGATCGGAGGGAGGATAGAGTGAATAAAGCTTTTGAAATTATGATTAAATAAAGTAGGGATTTACTCAATAACTGATTCTGCAGCAGCAACATGGAAAATGATCAGTCAAAACTATTTATAAGAGCAAAAGTTGTACGGCGGTTATAAATGTATATATAGTTTCTGTATGCTGAGTCTACATTAAGTCTGTGCTTTGCCTTGAATGAATAAGAATCACAGGCTTCAGTATTAAGTCGGGGGGGGGGACAGAGTGATTTATCGTAATTAATTGCAGAAAATTGTGCAATTAATTACTTTTAATCGATCGACAGCGCTCGTATTGTGACTTGCTGCAGCCGAGCGAGTGAAGAAACAAAGAGGCTGGTTGACCAGCTGGCGGAATGCGGAAATAAACGAAATAAAACCCGAACCAATGAATGACGTAATCGGTTTGCTCGACACCCTCGAGTGTCAGAAGTTGGTCACGAATTGGCCTTGACGGATGGTTGTTCCAAGTTGTACAACAGATCTATATAGTAAGGAATATTTGGGATGTTATTGCAAAAAAAAAAAAAAAAAAAAAAAGGATTTAATTGCATTCCATTTGGAGTTTAGCTCCGTGTCCACGAGCATCGGCCTCCAGCACAGGAAGCAGCCGGGAGAGATTTTACGTCCCGCGGCAGAGGATCTTGTGTCCTTGAAGAGAAATTGAGAAACTGGTCGGATTGATTTTTTTTTTTTTTTTTTTGATTTTTGTTTTTTTTAGGCTGCACTGAAAGAGTGCCCACACGGCCTTAAGAACAACAAATAAGCTCTCATGCCCAAATACAAACTCACACACGCACCGACCTCGACTGAGGTGGCGGTTCGATTTCGCAGTCGTTACCGAGGAAGCAGATCAAATCTCTCCACTACTTCATCATTAAGCACTTTACAGCTTGAGGCAAGTACTCGTTTTTTGGGTTTTTTTTTTTTTTTTTTTTGCAAAGACAAGGAAAAAATATGTGTCCAACATTTGGTTGGAGGCCGTAAGATTTACAGGCTCAGTCCTGCTGTGGAGCGCCGACAGTCATTCCCTCGACCACCGCATCAATATGAGAGCGAGCCGGCCGGGCAAGGCCGACTTCACCGCGATGAAACACACTGTTGTGGCGCCTCGGCCATTTACGGCCAAGCAAATGTGATTTTTTATTTTTATTTTTTTCCCTCTTCGTGGCTTGCAATATTAATGTTTTTCTATCTTGGTGCACTTGGAGGGAAAACAGCAGTTTCCAGGAGTAGATAGAGAAAGAGAGGAGGAGGAGGAGGAGGAGGAGGAGGAGGAGGAATTCAGCAAGGCTGGGTAATGCACAGCCTTAAGTCTATGACTAATGTAAAGCTTCAAAGCTAATTTGAGAGAAAAACCATGCATCAAATGTGTTTTTAAGATTGTATAAGTGCCAGTTTTTTTTCCGCTATGCCTGCAACAAAAAAGAATTCATTAGTAGTTAAGACTTTATATTAATCAGAGGAAGGGTTAGAGAAAGAAAATCAAGAGAATAACAGTCTTTAAATTCAACTCAGTCCAGATTTCTGCTTATTGTCAACGGTTCCTATGGAATTCTTGCCGTTTTAGATCCTTTCTCTACTTCTGTTGTTGAAGCGTTCCCAACGAAACGACAACTCATCATCGTGATGCATCGGAAATGCCGCACAGGAATAAAACCAGTTTAATCTTAAGAGTCGGTCCAGAATGGATTGAAGAGGCACCACCGTCCCATTAATGTACAATAACAGAGACGATGTATTTTAATGAGAAAAACCATGATCTCGTTCATTCAGAAAAACAGAGCCAAGTTTTGGGGTTTTTTCAGAAAAACGTTCTAATTAATTCAGAAAAAAGTTAACTCAGACGACGTTCGCTCACGACGACACACTCGGCACCTGTTACAACACTGAAGATGTAACTGCAAAGGTTTAAGGCCGATTTATCCTCCGTGAGAACAAGAAGAAAGTTTGTCAGGATCCCGAAGTGCCGAACAAAATGACGTAGTTTTTTAGCTTCGCTCTGTCGGCGCCGCACTGCCGTGTACCGTGTTCCGGCTCGCTAATGACCGTCAGTCATGTTTTAATCATATTTATCATGTAACCTCGCTACTGTTTGAGCCCCGCTGGTCGTTAGCATGTCGGGCGGCGGCTTTACGTGATGCACCCGAACGCATCACTCAGTTCCTGCTTTTAAAAACCGGAACAACACGGCGACTCGGAAACAAACTTTCTCTTTTAGAACTGAAACAGTTCAGAGAAATGTGCTTCTGAATGCGAAATAAGCTTTGCTGTGATGGGGGGGCGTGGCCTGCCGTGAGGGGGCGTGGCCTACGAGTTCAACAGCTTCAATCACAGCCGTATCTTCCTCCCTTGTTCTGGCTTCCGGACGGGAGTCTGCGGGGGCCTTAGCGGCTCGAGTTCCACTGGAAATAAAGTGTCTGGAAGCAGGTTGATCACATCCACCTTTGTATCCACAGAATCAATCTCAATCAGCGATGCTTTCCACCCGGGGGACTGCCTGATATACCCCCCAACCCCCCCACCCCCCCTCCAAACACCTCCTGCTCAAACATCACTCAACTTCACAAGTTGTTTACAGCCAAGGTTTCACATCGACTTTTCATAAATTTGACTTAAAAAGACCGAGACGCAAAGGGAAAGTGATTTTTTTTTTCTTTCTTTCTTTTTTTTGCAGCGGGGGAAACGTTTCCCCGAGGCCGTTTGTTTCGAAATCAGAATAAATTATGGACAGCTTTATTTAGGATTATGCTCCGGTGAAGGAAGGCAGTCAAAGAAACCCTGATTATGTGTTGTGAATGTTCATAAATCCTTGTAAATGCAGCAAAAAAAAAAAGCCATTTTCAACAACTTTCTTGCTTTAAACACGGAGGAAAGTTCATTTAAGGCTTTTGGTTACGTCAAGTGTGCAAAATGTCACATTTCTTGAGATCACAAGGTGTCTGCCTGTAGGGCAGTTTGTGAAACGTCACCTGCAGGGCGGTCGCACATGAACTATGTGAGCTTTTCAAAAACGGTCCTGACACCAGGGGGCGCTGATGAGGCAGCAGGGGAAGAATTAAAAAGGGGTCATATTATTCGGCTTTTCAACAATTTCACATGATCTCATTGGTCCAAAATTCTTATTAGGGTCAAAGGGGAAGAGCCTACCTTGATTGTGATTGTGGCTAACACCCCCCCAATATTTTTTCAAAATAAAACCACACTAGATAGCTGTACAAACAACAAAGCTCACACTATGATGTTACTATATATCAGATTTTCGATATCAGATTTTCCTCTACTTTCCAGTTGAAATGAATCAAAAGTGTTTCAATCCGCTGTGTCTTATTCCCTCTGTGCCCCCCAGGTGGCCGCGACCTTTGCGGTGGGGTCGGAGGTCGGCCTGCAGAGCAGCAGTGACTTCAGTCAGATGGGGAAACCTTTTCTAATGGGCACAGTGGCTCTGGGTGAGAATCTGCTTTCTTCTGTCCTGCTCACCGTCTGCCTTTCGCTTTTCTTTACCTTTTTTTTCTTCTTCTTCCCGACTCTCTCTCGCTCGCCCACCTGCTGCTTTTCTTTTCCAACCCTCGTCTTGGCGGCATGAAATGAAAAGCCCGTGATGTGTTGCCGTGTGGCTCACCTGCGAGCTGTGCTTCATTGCACAAGCCAGATTGTGGAGAAAACTTTTACTTTGATAAGATATAGAAATATACGACAGATGGGGCCCGTCCACACGAGAACGATGATGTCATGGCCCCGCCTCTCCACCTATGACCCCCCCCGCCTCCCTCTCTGCAGGTGGAGCGGCTGATGCTGACACATGTTGGATTTCACGAAGGAGCATCTTCTTCGTGTTTCCGGCTTCTTCTCTTTGCGATGTATTTCTTTCCAGCGCCACCTAAAGGCCTGGCATATGAATTACATCGATTTGAGCCGTGTTCATAGTGACGCGTGGACGGAATTGGAGGAATGGCGGAGAGAAAACGATTACAGTAGTTGGTTCGGTTTGCGTTTTAACGACACGCAGTTACACCAGCGGCTGGTTTGGGGGCGCTGTCACCCAAAACAAACCTTAACCGGACGAAAACAAAGTTCATCGATTGGTCCAGACCGAAAGAGGAAGTCCTAAGCGAAGTGGGCCGGGGAGTAAATATCTCGTGGGCTTATTCACGAGCGACGGGAGGGGGGGGGGGGGGGGGCATGAGAGCGGCCACAGGTTTCCTCAGTTCAGCGTTTCCATCCACGCCAGCAGAGCAAACATCCCAGAGTGGCTGCGACGGCGCAGTTTCATTAGCATTTCTGTGAACGCTCCAACTGCCACCCCCGCCAGCCGCCAATTCCTCAGGACATGCAAACTGCCCCCCCTTCTTGACAGCCGCTTTGCAGTCTGTCATTGCTAGTTGTGTGGAACGCTGTATAGAACTTTAAATCATTTTCTTACCATTAAAAAAAAAAAAAAAGCCATTCCTTCTGAACTTTAGATTTAAACTCCTCTTCCCTCAGTGCTCGGGCTGCGATGACACTGTAAAACTACCCCCTGAAACTGAAAGCCAATACAGTGCGGCACCTTAAAAAGCGCAGTCGCACTTTTGTTTTACCGCAAGCCGCCGCCACTGCGGGCAGACGTAGAGCAACAAACCACCACACTGTTGACAAAGTAAAGCTCAGCAAAGGGAGGCGATTCTTACTTCGTTCCACGAAGAAACAGCCGCGAGTCCGGTGGTAAAACTGACTCGTCCTCCAATCACAGCAGCTTTGCTCTGGCAAACTCGCAGGAAAACATCTTTTAAAAGGCACTAAACTTCTCTTGATTGTCTATTAAAACTCAAATTGAAGATGAAAGTAGTTCAGTAGGAGCGGGTTTTTGTTGCCAGATTCACAAACGGACAGCGAGGGAAACATCTGCATCGGCTGTTTCTCATTATTGCGTCAAATTCTAACAAAATGTGCTGTTCGGTGAGGTTGTGTGAAGCGATTAAAACCAATACTTCTGTGGCAGCATGGTCTCCAAATTGCAGCGCCTCCAAGAGCCATGTATGTGAATTCACGTTTTCCCATTGAGCAGGAAACAAAAAACGAAGGCGCTCTATTGGGGAGATCCTGACCTTGTTTTTGAAAACCGTCGTCTCACATTTTGCCCCCAGACCTACGTGATAATCGTCGCCCTCTGCTGCGCCGGCGCCGGGTAAAAGGAAAGCTGTGAGAGTGCGAGTGAGGATGACCCGCTGAACCCGTTTCTGTCTCCGCAGGAGGAATCGTGAACGTGATGCCTCTGCTCTACTCGCAGATCTCACACAACAGAACGCAGGTAAAGCTCGTCTTGGGACGGCGTCCGGCTCCACAACGACCCAAAATACAACTTTTCACACCTGCTGGGTAGATGAACAGTCAGACTCGCCTGGGAATCGGCAGTTTTATTAGCTGACAGTCGGCGTAATGACGTCTGTTCGTAATGATTTCCTTGTACTCCCATTGTTCACATTCAGAGCGTATTGCGGTCTGATGCATGCGTGTGTGGTTTCAACACAAAATCCCAGTGCCCACTAGTGGCCACCAGTGGCCCAACCCGAAAGCAAGATCAACTTTTCTCAAACAATTTTTTTTTTTTTTAAATGATACCTTTACACTTAAAACATTGTCGGCTCCTACCATCCTGGAACAACCATTATTTATATAATTTTTTACACTATGAATTTATTCTTATTCTTATTATTTTTATTTTTATTTTATTGTTATTATTATTAATATCATTATTGTTGTTATTATTATTGTCATTATTATTATTATTATTATTATTATTATTATTATTATCATTACTGTTGTTATTATTATTATTATTACTATTATTTTGTATATAATATTAATGTTATTATTTTTTTATCATTATTGTTATTTTTTATTATTATTATTGTTATTATTATTACTATTATTTTATGTATAATAATATTAATGCTATTATTATTATTATCATTATTGTTGTTATTATTATTATTACTATTATTTTGTATATAATAATATTAATGTTATAATTTTTTTATTAATATCATTATTGTTATTATTATTATTTTATTACTATTATTTTATATATAATAATAGTACTATTATTATTATTACTATTATTTTATATGTAATAATATTTATGTTATTGTTATTATTATTATTGTTATAGAACAAATAATACACATAGCAAGAAGTTCTCAGCATATAAGCATAAGCATAATTTTTCCCCCCATTAGGTTTTCAGGAGCTCACTCTTGCCTTTAGCAGACACAAAGAGACTTATCATATTTCAAAATGCTCCAAAGACTCTGTGGTTCATGGAGCCCAGGGTTATTTTGACTGCGCAGCTGTCGCTGGCTGAATTCAGACTAGTTTTTTTGTTGTTTTTTTTTTAAGAGGGGGGAATAAAAAAAGAAAGCCTCGGGCTCACCAACAATGACGGAAACAAAAGAAAATTGGGTATTAAAGATTAGACTCATTCCAAGACGCTCCATTCCTGAAGGAGTACACACACACACACACACGCACACACACACACGCACACACAAAAAAAGATAACATAACCGGCAGGCGGTGAGTTGAGCACTGTGACAAGTCCACTCAACATCCAGTCATCCACATTCACAGAGAAATATCCACATTTATATGTTTTGCCATCTGTAGCTGATGTTAAAAAAAAAAAAAAAAAAAAGTGTTTCGGGGGGGAAATGATGGAAATCTGCCATCTGTGTTTGCTCCAGATTCCACACACATCTGACGTTAAGGTGACTCAACATGCTGGATTTCCGGTTCCTCATCGTAACTTGTTATGATTCACTTCATCTCGTAACGACTTTGGGAGGATTTTAGTAACGCCTTCTCCCGTTATCAGATCTCTGTCTTCCAGGAGGTGAAGCCAGTGTTCAAACGAGACTTAATCTGTCAACATGCAGCTTTGACCTGTGGTAATTTGGCTCCAGCCTTTTTAATCACGCTGCCAGGAGCAGATGACTATAACGAAATGTGACAAGCCGATTGTGTAACTTTGGTCGAGAACAAATGTCTATTTCAGCCCAAGTTTCATTGAAAGTAATAATAATAATTAAAGCTGTCGGCAGCTTTTAACGGAATCTTGCTGGTCAGTGTTTGGAAGTTCGTCCCCCAGGTGGCGCTGATGAGGGCCGGCTGAGAGCAAATACAGGCTCTCTAAAGTACGGCGTGAACACAGAACAAAAGAAAGGCATGAAACATTTTGGATTTCTTGAGACTTTCCCTTCATTTGGTTCGTCACGTAGTTCCACCAGCTGCTGGCTTGGGGGCGCTGTCGCCCGAAACCAACACTGACCGGACAGGAAGTAAAGAAGAAACACGGCTAATTGTTTAGGTCCGGACCGAAAGAGGAAGTACCGCAACTTTAACCTGTGGTGGCTAGGCTAGTTAGCTCGTGGCTAACGCGGTAGCCACAAACAACTGATATCAATGAGAGTCTTCCTCACCAGTTACTTTTTCTTTCTGCGTCTGCTTCTTCTGATTCTCGCGGTTAGTTTACCACCCACAATGCATTGCGTTCTACGTCAGATCCGTCTCACTAGAAAACAAACACTGTTTTCAAGGAGACCAGAGATCCCTTGTTAGATCCGGATCAGAGAGGAACGTTGATTGTTTTTTCCCAGAAAGTCCCCGGAGAGATTCTGGTCGGGATCCAACAAGGAACGTGAACTTCAGACTGTAGGTTTTCCAATAAAACCTTCCACTGTCCACCGGAGCTTATGGCTGACGCGTGTTTAAAAAAGTGTGTCCTCCACAGTGGTCTCTTTTTTTATGTTATTTATTCGTCAAAAAATACAAAGAGACAAGCACCTGTTCCACACGAAATTCCACGATCCTAACACTGTTCCTAACTCGGTCTTAACACGATCCTAACACGATCCTAACATGATCCTAACACAATACTAACACGATACTAACACGATCCTATCACAGTCAGAAAAACCGTGAGCTCCTCCATACAAGTCATCCACCTCGCTGCACTCCTAAAACTTCCGAGCCTCAAAAACGAAACTTAACTCCTTAAAGCTACAGGCTCTTATTTTTATCCACCACACAAATAATAATGAACTATCAACGTTCGTGTGCAACATCAATAATAATGCAAATATTAATATTTTACAACTTAAATCAACATTTTCAAATACAATTAAATAATGAAACTGATATAAATCCAAAATGTACTGTACCATGAACTGGAATTACCATGAAATATTTAACAACTCATATGGCACCGACATCAGACTGTCACTAACCTGGTGTTGTGTTCTGGTCCAGATCCTGTGGTTCCGGAGGGCGGTTCTCGGAGGCCTGGCCACCTGCACTCTGCTCAACATCCTCTGGTGAGAACGTTTCTCTGTCGCTCTCCTACGACTGGCTAACCTCCCAAACTCCCGGCCCGTTTCCCACACCCAGCTCACATCTACGGCTTGAAAAAAAAAAAAAGGTTTCCCTTGACAATTCGATGTCTCCGTGGAAACTGAACCCTCTGAACACGTCCAGGGTTCGTTCTCAACAATGGCGTTTCGGTTGCTACGGTGGAAACGAATATCGTTGCCGTGTAAACGTGAAACTTTTCTGCCATTAGCTCAAAACCACAAAAAAAAAGAATACTTTATTATCCCCCACCGTAGGTGATAGGCCCCGAAGGGGGATCTTGAAACAGTCTCCGTACGTACGTACGTCCGTCCGTTCGAACGTTTCTACCTATATCTCGGCAACCCCTGGGCCCACAGTGACCAAACTTCACATGTGGATACATCTCAGAGGGGGAAGGGATTCTAAGGTGACCTTGACCTAATTTGCATATTAAGTAGGTCACAGGGTCACGAAGTGCTTAAAAACACATTTTGGGCTTTGGAGGCCTAGGTTTTTGAGCTAGGGCTCTGAAATTTTATACACACCTACTAGTACTCTGGGGACACCCTCCAGCATACCAAGTGACCTGACCTTGACCTTGACCTTGACCTTGAAGATCGGTAGGATCTGAAGTTTGGTCGCCATGGTTATTATCTACTAGGACCCATGGAACACCCTCTAGTGTACCAAGTGTGCTGCCTTAGAGCTGGCTTTGTGAGAAAATATAAAGCCCTCCGGCGGGAGATTAGCCGAGCAACGGCCTTCTTGTTATATTTTAACATTTTGACAATTTTTATCCGCAAAAATTTGTGTGTGGCTTTTTTGGAAAGACAATGTTTGCCAGATAATAATAATTCATTATTGGCTCTTATGAATCAGCCCCTGAGCCCTTGCAAAGCCTTTTTTTCCCAACAGGGGACCATCTGTGGTGTTTCCTCCCCGGGGAGACGGCGACAGGACGCCACACTGTTTCTGTGAACCGCCGCTACGCTTTCTCCGCAGGCAGGAGGAAGGTGATTATGGAGGCAGGAGGAATTAAGAGTCTGCCTCCTTTCAGACGCGGCCGTTGTTAAATATAATCCTCAGAACCCAGCGGGGGGTCTCGATTGTTTCCTTTTCTTGGGAAAGTATCTCGCTTGTTTTATTGTGGATTGAGAGCTTCCTCTGGCCGCCGCGGTGGACCGGCGGTCGCGTGAACGGGAACATCTGGGGGGGGGGGAAATGGAAACAGCTAAAGAGGCGAGAACCTCCCGAGACCTTTGTTTGAAAAGAGCAAAGCCTGAGAGCAGCGGCGAGGAGCGAAGGGACGCCATATGGCAGCAGCGAGGAGCTGAAATGCTTCAGAGGGCAAAAGAGCCAGGCGTCGTGTTTTTCGGCTAAAGAGCCAGGTGCATTAGGGGGAGGATGTGGGCCCTGCTGCTCTCAGCCCTCCACCCTGAGAACAAACCTCTGCTCGATCAAAATAAATGAATAAATAAATAGATAGATAGATATTTGAGCCTCGTGCTCTGTGCAAGGCAAGGCCAGTTTATTTATAGAGCACCGTTCAAACTCAAGGCAATTCGCTGTGCTTTACAAAGAAATTAAAGAAATGCAGAATAAAAGAAATAAGTTAACGCTGTAGAAGAAATGAAAGAAATACGTTAACACTGTAGAAGAAATGAAAGAAATACGTTAACGCTGTAGAAGAAATGAAAGAAATACGTTAAAGCTGTACAAGAAATGAAAGAAATGCATTAAAACCAATAATGAAGAAAAGTATCGCTTGTGCACATAACAATGTTGTAAGTCCTGAAAGCTCTACAAGAACATTCCCTGTTGTTTTCCGGATTTGCATTGAGTTTTGTGAATCTTGTGTCAGTCACGTCTTCTCAGAATGCATTTATAATTTTTTTTTTTCCAGTTACTTAATGCAGAGAACTAGGAAATATTAAATGCTTTCTTGGTAAAGTTTTATAACATTGTAAAGTTTCCCTTCATGCCTCGATTCCCGACAGTTTGCTTGTTGTGGCCATTATTCTATTAACTCAGGCTCATTATAGCCTTTTTTCACCTCTAATACAAAGACAACTAGAGCTACACTCAGTAGAACACAGACTTTCGCCAACGACGCATTTGTTTGTTCAACCGAGTTAGCATCGCTAGCATGTTAGCTGTTAGCTCATATCAATGCTAACTAGCCTGTTATGTGGCAACGTCACTGTGTGAAACGAGGAGCAGGTAGCATCGCCATGGCATAAACGCTGATCTCCTTTGATCTCCTCCACGAGGAGCCTCTTTCATCTGCTTTGTATGGGACCTATTTTGACGTTTTTGGTAATTGATTCGGAAACGGTGAGCCGCTAACATCCCAAAATCTAATCCACTGGTCCCTGGATGATGACAAATCTCATGCAATTCAGGTGTTTAGTTTTTGTGAAAAGTTTGGGAAATATTTACATTTACAACACATACATACATACAAACCAATAAATAAATACATGCAGATGAAAACAACCTTGTTGGTCATTATCAACATTAGAATTCTGAATGAAGATGGAGATTTAATGGAGAAATAAAGAACATTTTACTTTCTCACTGAAATCGCTAAAGAACCTTCCTCGGCTCGGGGGAATCAGCCTTTCAAAATTCACATCTGGCATCGGGTTTGTGTACAATGTGATGAAGAAAGAAGCACTTCACACTTATGACAAATTGAACAAAGCTGCGCCAGACAATTGGTTGTTCGTGACCTTTAGTGTAGTTTAGTGGATTCTGGCAAAAAAAAAAAACTCATGCGCACATCTTTTCTTGGATACTGCTGAATAGAATTATGACGTTCGCGTGTGTTTATTCCTTCTTTTTTTTGTTTGTTTTTGTTTTACTTGTTTTGTATCCAACCTACATACCAAAATGTAAAAGCGGTGTTGCCTGGCAAAGCGCTGCTCTCTCAGGGCAGGGTTTGTTTGCTTGTTTGTTTCACAGTGGAGCTTCATTTATCGATTCGCTTTAGAACATTTCACACTCGTTTGAAAAGAATTTGCTTTCTCTCCCACTTCATACAGCGTAACTCACCGAGCCCTTTGGCTGACATCGATGCACCGCACAAACCCCGGGCTATGTTTGTGCTCTGTGTATTTCAAAATGTGCTTTTTAAGCGAAATGCGGCACACGAGCACTTAAGTCTTGTGTTCTCGCTCACTTGGGTTTCGCCCCTTTCCAACGTCGCTTTATGTCTCTTTAACTGACCTGATTCCTGTGTGGCCGCCGGGTGCGGCGTCCATTGTCACAAAGACAGATTGGCGCTTTCCTGCCACATGCTGAGGTTATTTCCTCTGCAGCGCGCCGGTCCATTATAATCGGCCGGCCAGAGGAGCAGGAGATGCGTGGCGCAGCCGGGGTTTTGCCGCCACGTGGTCGTCTATGGAGGTCGGATTGGCGCTGGGAATGCGGGAGGTGTGTTTTCGACCGAGCAGGATCAGACGGATTCCTTGTCAGTGAGTTCGGTTTAAAAAAGTTGTGTTTTTTGAAAATTAGAATCAGAATTGAAAATTACAGTCTCGGCTTCCCAGCTCTCCTTGTCACTCTCAAATGAACTCAAGTGAGTCACCACAGCTTTTTTAGGTCATTACGAAATAAGTCAGTGCAGTTCTGCAGATTCTGCTTTCCGGTGAAGAATTGTTAGCACAGACGTTTGCTGGGAAAGTGAAGTAACTCACTATTTAGGACTTTAAAGGGGTCATGTTAGGGTTTGGCTTTTCAACACTTTCACATGAGTCCCATTGGTCCAGAAACCTTCAGAGGTTATTGCCCTAAATCCAGCTTTTCCTTGATTTCCATCCATTTGAATATTTCTTCCTAAAGGTATTCCAACAGTAATAATCGTCCCCGTACCTGGAACGACGCCCCAGAGGTGAAGACAGTCTCTCCTCTCTCTCCCCGGCTTGTTCCAGGTTTTAAAAAGTGTGTTGCTCCAAGCAGCCAATCAGAAATCAAACCCTATATAGTGTCATCGGGGGGTTTAGCCAATCACAATCCAGGTAGGCTCCTCCCCCTTTGACTCCTCCCACAATCAGGCAGCTCTGCTCTGGCACATGGCGCCACGAGAGGAAGTAATTCCTCCATCTTCCCATAGATGGGCGTGTGTGTGGGGGCGGAGCCAGATTCTAAATGCAGCTCCAATGATCCAATAATCAAATGGCGGAGAATCAAGGAGGAGCTGGAAACTTTGAATGCGAGGCTTCAAGGTGAAAGTGTAAAACCTGGAGAATATGACTCCTTTAAGATTTCAATAAAAAAGAGCGAAGGTTATATTTTCCAGCTCATTTCCAGTGTTGCTTTCATCCTTCCGCTGCTGATGTTTGATAACACCCCCGTGACAAAGGCTCTGTTGCAACTCGCCATCCATCAAATGACCCCATCATTTTGGCGTGGAGACGTTTTATTGCCTCGGAGGGCAGGCGGGGTAATATAATGCACATCCTTCTGGAAGTGGGTGGAATGCGAGTGTTAAGCAGGCGTGCATACATAACACAGCGCCCGTACAAAATGGATTACCGGCAAGCTTTTCGGGCCCCGGTCCTCGCTATCCGTCACTCCTCCGCCGTCGGGTTCTGGAGGCTTCGGAGGGACTGGAGGCTCAGTTGCAGATGAACTCAAATGTTTATGTAATGCATTTGAACTGACATAAATTGCTCTACAAAGCTGGAGAGTCTGGCCCTGTTTGTTATCGCCAGTTGAGAAGAATTGCATTGCCTTCCGGTGCAGAGATGCAGATCCTCTCTCTCTGTCTCTCTCTCTCTCTCTCGCCCTCTCCCTCTTGTCGCACCACTTCTTTTTTTGGGGTCCTGTTCCCGCTTGATGTCCTGGTAAGCAATTTCCTCAGCCTCCATTTTTCAGACCATAATTTTGATTGATAATTATCGTTGGGGGGGCATAATTCTGTTGTGCCACCCAGCGGAGTGAAAGACTAGTAGAATAAAATAGAAATGGTCTGCTGTTGGGTGCAGTCGAGCGGAGCCACAACAAATGAATGGATAAATCTCCCAGAGCCTCACTCTGCACTGCCGATTCAAACAGACCGGGGTGGGAGTGGTGGTGGTGGTGGTGGGGGGGTCGGTCGGTCTTTCTCCATTTCTCTGCAGCCCGGCTTGATGGCCTTCGGTTTCTTTAGAGAACTGGAGGGTTTGTACTGTGTCGGCCTTTCTAATACCTGCTGCATCGTGAAGAATTACGATTCTGATTCACAACAAACTCCTAAGTCCTTGACAGTCTGAGGGTAAATCTCTACTGGGGGGGGTGGGGGGGAGCGCGGGGGAGCGGGGGGGGGGCTCTCAGATCAGAGCTTTCCCACCTCGGTTGCTTGAAGCCTGCTGGTGACCACGCCCACTCCGTTCACACGACAACATTTCCAAATGAACCCCAGCGTTTTTATGCAAGAAATGAATAGCATTTATTGTTTTTTGCTTAGAATGGACTAAATTATTCCACTTTTGCAAAAAAAAAAAGAAAAACCTGCTGAGTCGACGTATGTTGACGTCACATAGTCGGAGCAGAGATGACCCGTTTTCCACGACGCAGTTCTCGCACTACTGGGTTCGACTCGTCCTCCATTACAGTACAGTGCCACCTCGGCGTGGGCGGAGTCATCAGACCCCCCCCCCCCCCCCCCACCACCCCCCATAGAATCTGTCTCCGCTGCTGTGGAGAGCGGCGACAACCCTGTGTTCGACATCAGCTCACATGATTAATATTACAGGATGTGGATTGTTACAATCGTGCTTTATTGTGAAAGACGTGCGTCACTGTCCGGTGTTTCGGTTTAACCGGTGCCCCTGTTAACTGGTGACTTCTGCCACCAGCCGTTCGAAGCAGCTGATTTCAAAATAAGACAAAGAAACGGTACGATACTTTAAACTTTAATGAGAATGCGGTTACATTGCGTTCGCCAGGACAGCTCCATTTCCTCTGAAAAGGGAATATATATATATATATATATATATATATATATATTCACCATCCCTCAGTCACAAGACCTGTTAAAGAAGATCACACGTCCATATTTGGGCAACACGCGTTATCATGATTAACTTCCCCTGTGACGTCCAAAAGTTTCTCCTTGGCGCCATTAAACAGGAAGGCAGCAGGACGCGCTGATCAATCCACTGAGGTGGGCCACCAGAGGGCGATTCCCACATCTGCCCAGTGTGTTTACCTGGATTAAATCACACGCCAATGACACCCGGAGGCTAAAGAATCACCTCATCCGCACGGCGGCCCGAGCAGCTTGTTCTCGCCGTTTTGGTTTTGTTTTTTTTTGTTTTTTTTTTTAATGCAGGCGACATCCATTTACCGGGACGCGGGAATGTTAATGCCACTAATTCATGTTTTTTTTATTGTCAAAGCGCGTAACGACGCAGAAGCTGCTGTTTGCTATTTATAATGTGAGCTGCGGGAGACGATGAAGTCACGCGAGCCGCATTCATGTCGGGATGAATTGTTTCCAAAACATTCGACGAGCGATAAAGAAGAAAAAAAAAAATACTAAAGAGATCGAGAATGACAAGGTGAGACTAAACTAAACTATTCCTTAGCTTTGTGTTTGAAGTTGTTCCCCCCCCCCCCCCAAACTTGGCTGTCAGCGGGGGGTTCGGAGGGAGGTGGTTGGGGGGGGTGGGGGGGGGGGGGCGGAGGGGGGCTCAGGAGTGACGCACAGACTGGGAAATGGATGCGCTTGTCAAGGGGAGCGTCGGGGAAACTAGAACAACAAGAGCCGGTGGTGGCGGAGGGAGTGAATCATCCAGGCCGACGTGGAGCAGGTGTGAGGCGGCGGTTTGAGCCAGCTGTCGTGTTTAGAGTGGAATCATCGTCGGGAGAGACGCCGCGTCGGGGTTCTAAAGATCAGCTCGTCGTCTGATTGATCGTCTCGGCTGCTCCCGAGCGGCTCTTCCCCACAAACAGACTCGTCGTAATGAAGTCCCGCCAGCAGGAAGGGGGGTTTCTTTCCACGCCGTTACTTTAATCACGTTACCCAAGGGGGGGGGGGGGGGGGGGCAACTGCTTTAGTTGGTTTTAGATTCATTTCAACTATAACATTAATTATACAGATAAAGTTATTAACACTGTCGACAGCTGCAGATCTTCTCTCTCTCCTCCCTGAATCTGACAGAATCGACGATGTGACAGATTTCAAGGCACTTCCAGTTAAAAGCAGCTCTTTAAAAAAAAAAAAAAGAAAAAAGAAAGAAACGATTCTCCTGATTTGTCTCGTGGGTTTAAAGCTCCTGGAATCGTCGTGAGCCGCCGCAGCGTGGCGCCTGGAGAGCTGTCAGGCCTTTGAAAGCCTCTCAGATCTCACAATTCCATATTTTTATTTCCAATAAAACATAAAGCGTCAGATGATAAAAAAAAAAAAAAAAAAAAAAATTGAGATTTTATCCGTTTTGCTTATTGGCTCATTTCAGATGTAATGGAAGAAATACATCTCCGGGAGCTCTGTGAAACGAATTGGCACCAAATTTTAAACATCAAACTGGAGAAACAACTGATTATGTTGAGACGACATCAAAAGCATCACTGGTATCAACAAAATATTTAAAAATATTTGCACAACGTTTCATCGTTTCATGTCAACCCATTGAAAATGCAGTTACTATGTGTGGCCACTAGTGGGTGCTGTGTCCCTTGGGGTTGAAACTGAAACTGAGTTTTGTTCAGAACGAGCTCCATGTTTGATTGTTTTTCCTGATAAATATTAAGACAACATTTGAAGATAATTTAAAGGAGACGGGATATGTGAGAATTCTAGCCGCCGACTCCTTCAACAATACGCGTAAGTTCATCTGGACAGACGGCGAAATTTGCGCGGCTCCACTCCGGAGGAAAAGGTTGTTATTGTCCCGTCAACTGAGCGTGTGCAGGAGCGGCTTTCTCGCCGTCTGCACGTGGCGTTTTCAGAAAGTTTCGTTTTCTCCGGATTCCAATAACCTGAGAGGCTTTTTCCGTTTATATTTAAGTCGTAGTTTCTGCGGCTCCGAGCACCGTTGTCATGGAAACCGGGGGCTTGAGAAAACACGTTTTACATTCTCCCCAAAAAAAGTGACCTTCACTTTATGTCGGTGGTTTACCAAACGTTCGACAAACGCGACCTGCTCCGCCACCTTCGCTCTGCTGGCGTTCTGCTGACAGCAGCAGCTGCCTCCTGCTGTTGGAGGAAGAAGAGCTTGATGAGAAGCTCTGAGAGTAAACAACAACAACAACAACGAGGCTGCGGAGCGTTAGGGTTCATGTGAAATGTTGATAAGTGCAGGTTGGATCGTCCTGCTGCTTCCCAAGACCAGAGCCTGTATTTCCAGGTCACAGTAACCTGTAATCTCCAACTGTCACACAACTGCCCTGTGCTTTTATTTTGAAGGTTCCTACTTTTGCGTGTCGACGGGTCGCAGTAGCAGCCGGTTGTTTTAGCGAGACTGTTCTCCCTTCATCTGCACCAGGCCTCAGCGGACCTGCGGATGTGGAGCCACATGTGGCTCTTCAGCCCTTCCTGCAGCGGCTCCTTGACCTTGATTTGTTCTTATTTTTAGTTAAATTACACAGCAGGACTTTTCAAAAGGACTTTTAACTCATGGCTTAAAAGGGGCAAAAAAAAAAAAAAAAAAAGGGAAAACAGTAAAACAATTGAATTCACTAAAAGAAAATATGCTTAAGAATAAAACAAAAAAGAGACACGATTGTTTGAAAAAGGGTGGGAATGTTTAAAAAAAACTCAAATGTCAAAATTGTTACGAAAAAAAGCATAAAAGTGGTGAAATCAGACCCAAAACAGCTGAAAATGAAATATTTCCCTTCCTAAATTGCAAGTGAAACTTCACGAATTAACATATTTGTAGGTTTTATCGAAACTATAAATCAAACGTTCCACTTCACGCCGACTGTGAGCATGCGGCATAATGTGAGTCTTTGAGCGCCGCGCAGTTTAGATTTAATTTGAAATAGATTCAGATAGATGTTGAAATGTCTGCAGAGTTGCTAAATTGCAACTGAGGGCACTCGATGACTTTAATTAAACACTGTGTGTGTGTGTGTGTGTGTGTGTGTGTGTGTGTGTGTGTGTGTGTGTGTGTGTGTGTGTGTGTGTGTGTGTGTGTGTGTGTGTGTGTGTGTGTGTGTGTGTGTGTGTGTGTGTGTGTGTGTGTGTTCAGGTGCTGGGCAGTGCTTGAAATTGTCCCTCAGACCTCGATCCTGAAGAAAAGCCCCCCACCGGTGCCGGTCCCCGGCCTGGACCTGGACCCCGGCCCCGGCTCTGCTCCCCCCTCGGCCCCCCCGCTTTACTCCAACATCTCACTAGAACAGTAAGTCCTCCGCCGTCTCTTCGTCCACCATCATGTCCCTTTGAAGGACCGAAGTTTAGACGCAGTAACGTTTTGTGAATGATGTCCATTTACACAGATGTTATGTAGTTTTCATGTCGGGCCACTAGGTGGAGCCGTTGTTTGAGTTTGTATTGAAACCACAGGAACATGCAGCAGAGAACAAAACGCTCTAAACGTTAACACCGGCATTCCAGTGGGCACACCACCAAGTTAGCCTGTTGTTACAGAGACTGTCAAATTAAAAGCACCAAGTCCCAGGAGAAAGTGGACTGGGAGTCATTACACCACGGCGGCCGCCATGTTTGTTATTCCCTTCATCCTAATGGTGAAAAGGAGTCATCAGCTGGTGGCCCAGTCGCCATTAAATTGTCTTTAAATCAATTCGTTCTGACCCTTTTTCATCCCACGCCTTCCTCGCAGAGCGAATATAAGAGAGTCTGACTGCTACGGATGTTTGGCTGCTGATTGGCTGCAGGAGCTGTCAGTCATGGCGATAGCGTAGCGATAGCGTAGCGGTCCTTGGCTCACATGAAAACTAAAAACCGGATGGTGGGGCGTCTTTGACCATCCAGGCGCCAGAGCAGCGCCCCCCGGAGGTTTGACAGGAAACACAGGCTCATTTCTGTTAGCGGTTAGCCATTAGCCTGTTTTGGGGTGGCGCCCCCTACTGGGCAATTCTGGTTTGAACAAAAAAAAAATTGAAAATTCAGTTTCAAGTGAAGTCCAACGCGAACAGTCATGTTTGTTTGTTTTTCCTTCTTTAATCGACTTCGATTACTTTAATTACTGTTCCTCGACCGCGTTCACGTGCATTGTATTTTTAAGTTGACAAAACATCTTGTCTAATTTGGACCAGTGTGGAGAAACTGTGTTGAAGAAATCAGAATCTGACTGATTAAACTTGAGCCAATTAGATTTATTTAAAAACAAAACCGATTTGGATTTGTACTCAAACATTAAATACATGTTTTTATTTCCATCAGCACTGCAGAAATCACTAATATTCAGATTATCAACGGCTCTCTATTTCTCAGACAAGGACATGGTTGAGTGTTTTTTCAAGAGCTCAAACCAATCTGATCCGATTGTCTCATGTAAATGTTGCTTATTTAAAAGAAGTTTGAACCTTTTTTGTTTGACCTTTTCTGTAGAGTATTAATTATGTGGTGACTGAGCGTTTGATGTATTAATAGGACATTGAAAGCTGACAGAGAAATATAAATCCATTGGCTCAGTGTGCCCCCAACATCACAGACACAAATTTATTAATTCAACCAAAACGGTTTCATATCTGTACTAGATAATAATAATACTGCGCAAAAACTAAGATCAGGATACAAACCGAATCTGTGTCTAATGCTGAGGCTGCAGACTGGCCTCATCTTCATCCCTTTTTTATGAAACACTTATTTTATCCAGACACTTTCGGGAGTGTAGCATGCACAGAAAACACATAATCAATATGTTGCACATCTTCATACTATTAAAAGACAAATTGATATGTTTTGGGCTTTATTAATAGACTTTGATTTTCTGCCTTTTGACGTCAGTCACTTCCTTTCTATTCTTTACTTTCACTGTTTTTGAGCAGATTTTACTCGCGAAATGCCCGTGACAGACCGTTCCCGCGTCTCAGCAGTTCCTCGCCCGTGCCGCCGTGAATCTGTTAGATCAATATCCCGGAATAATACCGCCCCGTTCCAAGAGCGGCTTCTGATCTGAATTGAAAGTCGGGCATCGGTCATGCTTAGAGCACCAAGGTTAGACGGTGAAAACGAGCCCTGCGTCTCCCGTGAGAGACATTCATGAATCCTGGTTGTCTGGGGGGGTTGGGGTGTGTGTGTGTGTGTGTGGGGGGGGGGGGGGGGGGGGTGAAATAAAGCTCCTCCCAGAGGTCAAACATGGCGAGCCTCCGGACAGAAACCTGACATCAAGTCACCGCAGGGAGAAACAGGAGAAAGAAAAAAAAGAAAATGCTGCTGTCGTGTTTCCATGTAATTGATAGAGAATTCAGAATAAAGTCACCAAGGGGCTTTTGGGCTCCAACAACAAATTGTTGAATGAAGAAAATAAAAGTGACTGTGATTCCAAATTAACTGACGTAGCGATCGGGGGTCTCGGGGGGGCCTTTTGGTTCAGGAGGCATTTATATTCGCTTTAGAGATCAAACCTTCTGGAAAACGGCATGCAGTTACACCAGCTTCCCGGTAGGGGGCGCTGTCGTCTGAAACAAACACCGACCAGGGAGGAAGTAAAGTAAGAAACACGGCTCATTGATTGGTCCGAACCGAAAGAGGAAGTCCCGCCTCTTTAGCCCGTGGTGGCTAGGCTAGTTAGCTCGCGGCTAATGGGTAGCCACAAACAACCGCGATATAAAGTCTTCAGATCAGATATCAATGAGAGTCTTCCTCACTACTTCTTCTTCACTACTCCACGTCTTTTAGTCATTTATTTTTAATTTATTTCGTCTCTTCGTATCTTTCGTATCTTCGTCTAATTCTTCTGATTCACGCGACGTTAGCTCTGTTTGTGTACTACCCAGGATGCATTGCGCACTACGTCACGTCCGCTCACCTGGGCTGCATGTAGATCTGTTAAAAGTTCATTTGTTCCACTGCTGAGTTTTAGCTTGTCAAATATTCAGCATGCATTACAACATGAACATATTGTAATTTTATGTAGGACTAAATATGCTTAAATGAAATGAATAATACAATACAAACACATGAATATATACTCCAATAAACGATTGCTTGATGTGTCATTAATTTATTCAAATTGGATTTAAATAGATAAATGTGATCGTCAATTCATCAAAATACCAATTCAGGCATGTATATATATATATATATATATCTCATGTTTTTATATTATAAGAAATGTTATAGTTTTCATCCATACCAACAAACACATTCAGTCCAGTCAGTGTATCAGTGCATTTTAAAGAGAGAGTATCCTGCATTTATTCTGTTGATTTCAAAGTTCCTCCATAATGCTGATGAGAAGCTGCCGTCACAGCGGGGGACCGTAAAGTAACTGTAATCAGTATCACTGCACGGCGACGGATATAAAAAACGGCTCTGCGTTATCTCCACATGAAGACACAAACACATTATTAACAGAGCATAAATGTCGCGAAGATACAATCCATCAACTCATAAACAAGGTCGTCTTTGTCTAAATATTATCCTTATCTGCTCCATCTTGATATTTATTAAACTGACTGCTCTAATAACACCGACGTGAGCTCGCGCTTTTCATATTCTGTCAGGTGCGAAGCCGACGCCATTCTCACACGTTTCAATTTGCGACGACAGTGACTTGGCTTTTTTTTGGTTTGCGGCTGTTCCCTCGACGCGGCGGCGGCGGGGGAAGGGGGACGGGGGGGGTTGGGGGTGTTACACATCAGCACAGAACAGTCTGAATGTGCACAATTAACCACTCTTGTAGCCCACGTGTAATTATTTCAAAGCATCTTTGAATGGTAATCGCTGCGGGGCTCGGGCCTTCCCTTTCCATCAAATCCTCTTTCATTACGCTGATTCGCAGGACAAGCATTTTTCAGTCTGATTGCTCGGCGTTCATTTTTATTTTCTGCGTTGATTCTATCGTCCCTTACCTATCACCGTTGCATTGTTCGCCTCTGAGAAAATAAGGAGAAGATAGAAAGAAAGGGAGAAAATCAGAACTCCCGTGACCCACATGGCTGACAGCCTCTGCTGCACTTCGGAAGAGCTCTACTGCCCCCTGCTGGAGTGTCACACACACTCGCACAGGATTTGTTTTGGTTGTTTCTGAGGCCTGAAATCCTGGTCCTCTGGGACAAAATGCTTTTGAAGCCCTTGTAAGAACGACAGTAAAGCCGAGGACGGCTGCATGTGAAGATCAGAAACTCCAGAGGGTCAAAGAGCCAAAGGTTTAAAAACCCCTGCAGAAGAACAGACCAATAGAAAACACTTATTCAAGCGTGTTTACTCGAGTAAATGTGGATTACTCTAATGATACTGAAACGTCATGAAAATCGATTTTCAAGCAAAACCAGAGAAGGGGGAGAAAAAAAAACCCACCTTTTTTAATCATTGATTCATTCCGGATATTTCAAAACGTACAAAAACCGACACGTGCAAAGAGGAAGTCTTATTCAACGTGTTTGAGAACATGTATGAAGAAGAATCACTTATCTCATCCAAATATTAAATAACCACATTTTATACTTACCCTGCTTCCTGAATCATATCTATAACAAAACATATAGTTTATACATTAATAATATCAAGCTGTGCCTCGTATGAAACGGTGAATCCGTCCATGTCATTGCCACATTAGCACAATTATTTTCCTAAAATGCCTCATAAAATTCAGACATTTCCCCTCAAGCAAGCCGCTGGTTTATATAATTTTGTTCTTCTAATGATGCGTCCATTAATAGATGCCGCGTCAGCCGTTTAAACGTCTCTGTCTGCATGAAGGGGATCATCTCAAACCGCACATGAGAGGACATATATGAGGAAAACTGCTTTGATATATTTTTCAATCTTGAGATTGATTGATTGGTTTGTATTTATTTTTCCTAACGTTTTGCAAAAACAATTCACCATCATTTTCACAGAGGATTTTCCCCTATCCAAGGATGCTTCCATTGCATTTTGAAAGCGATTGGGTCAAAGGTCAAAGGTCAAAAACGCATTTTTTGTCGTAACGTGGTCAGTCCTCTGATATGTCCACATATCGCTGTGATGTCACTACCCTGGTTAGCGATTGGGGGGGGGGGGTCAAAGGTCAGAGGGGGTATTTTTGTCACGATATGGAAATGTACATTTAACGTAATCAATTGCATTCTTCTGCACATGCTCAGTAGAGACAATAGAACAACGTTCGACTGTTAAGAGTGTCGTCCGTATTCTCCTGGGACTTGGTACTTTTATTTTGACACTGACCACAATATAAGGCTGCACAATGAATCGCTTTTAAACCGTAATCGAATTATTTACAGAGGATAAAGTTACCAGATAAAACCACCAAAAACCCTAATATGACCACCTAAAACGAGATAAAACCAGCTAAAACCCTAATATGACCACCTAAAACGAGATAAAACCAGCTAAAAAAAAACTAAAAAAACAACTATAACCACCTAAAACCACAAGAAACAGCTAAAACCTGCTAAAATCACCTGAAAGCAGCCAAAACTAGCTAAAACCAACAACCAGCAGCCGCGGCTCGGTCTGGAAACACAGCTGATATAAAATAATCTCCATCAGCGTCTCTCAACATTCCCGTCACTCATGAGACGTGATGAGTTTCCTTCATCGATGGTCCGCTGGTGTTTTTCCTTTTTCCTTTTTCTTCCCTTTCCCCGCTACATTTGCTTTTTTTTATTATTATTATTTATTTATTTCAAGCTCGCACTGAAAGCCTCCAGGCTTATTAGCTTTGGCGACATGACACCATTAAGGATGCTCTCAGCATGCCGCCTTTTTCTGGTGCCTCCTCTTTAAATTAATTTCATCTTCCTCATCCTCCCCTGCTGTGACTCTGCATATCACAACCCGGGGTCTAAAAATAACCTGTGAAGCAGCTTCTGCGGAATGACAGGGAACAGGAAGGAACATCAGACGAGGGAAAGTGTCCTCAATCATCCACATGAGAAACACCGGAGTTATTATTATTATTATCAGTAGTCCTCGTAGTGTAGATAATATATAACTCATTGACGTACTCACAGCTGAAAAGTGTGTATTATAATAGTTGTTTAATTACAAGTATAGTTAAACATCAAACCCCCCCCCCAAAAAAAATCTAATTTCTCATCATTTACAGTTGAAAATCCTTCTAATATCCTGCCTGTGACACGACTGAGTCCTTATTCTTATTAGATGTATATTAGTACAAATACCAGAGGTCTGCAGCCCACAGCTCCCTGAAGCTGTCAGAATATTTTTTGCAAATAAATATTTTTGTTTTCATATTTGATGTATGTGCATTTCACACTCATTTTCAAAACTGGTCTCATCTCCGGGATTAAAACAGCTAAATAAGTTAAAACGGGTCAGGATAGCTCGATTTGCTAAAAACTGGGGAAAAAAGGTTCAAAAAATTTTATATTTTTAATATATTAATATATAATACTACAATGTAGTTGTACAGAACGACTAATGAGACCTGCAACCTCTCACAGCAGCAGACAAATGACCAGAATTACTTGAAAAAAGAAACTGTGCCGTATGTTTTACTTCCATTTGTGGCTCATTTAATATTTAGGGCAATATTTTCCCCGTGTGAAGGATTGGTGTTTTCTCCCCAGGAGAACGTTGAGCCAGGCTCCACTTCCACAACTCTTAATGAAGATTAATTCATTTAAAGGAGGGTTGTTTTTTTTGTTTTTTTTAATAAATGGTGAATACTGTTAGAAACATAAAGAGTAGCAAAGATAAATTTAGTCTGAGACCAAACCTGAGCGGAAGAATTAGTGCACGGCCGCGTCGTGATAAACGGAATGTTCCAGTAGAATGTGTGGTCAGTGTTTGTAGGCTCAGCAGTTTACAGCGCCAACGTTGGGCCAGTTTAACAGTTGTTAAAGACGACAAAACGAAAATGGATGGAAAACAGTTATTCATCCATCAATTCAGCAGGAATACGTATAATAAGTCTGGTCCTGCAGGTTTTTACCTGTTAAAAGGGAGTTTTTGGTCAAATAAAATGGAATTTCAGCCACTGTAACGTATTGAATACAGGACATTGTGTTATTTTCACATTAAAACTGACTGCTTTTGCTTTTCTTCACAAACATCTAAACATTTCAAGTTTGTCGACAGGGTGATGAACTCACTGTTTGTTTCTCCCACAGGGCTGAGAGGGCAGGAGAGATCGCAACCATTCCCCTGACCAAGGTGAGACTCTGGGTCCAAACAGTCCCTCCTATCTCCTATCAGTCCCTCCTGTCTCCTAACAGTCCCTCATATCTCCTAACAGTCCCTCCTACCTCCTAACAGTCCCTCCTGTCTCCAAACAATCCCTCCTGTCTCCTAACAGTCCCTCCTATCTGCTAACAGTCCCTCCTATCTCCTAATAGTCCCTCCTACCTCCTAACAGTCCCTCCTATCTCCTAACAGTCCCTCCTACCTCCTAACAGTGCCTCCTATCTCCTAACTGTCTCTCATATCTCCTAGCAGTCCCTCCTATCTCCTAGTAGTCCCTTCTATCTCCTAGCAGTCCCTCCTATCTCCTAACATTCCCTCCTACATCCTAATAGTCCCTCTTATCTCCTAGCAGTCCCTCCTATCTCCTAACAGTCCCTCCTACCTCCTTTCCTATCCAGTTCTCCTTAACCCCAGGAAGTGTTTAAGGGGCCGCCATGATAGTTAATTTATTAATTCTCATTAAGCTAAGGATAGGAGGCTCAATGCTTCCTTTAGAACCTCCTTCAGCCTAGGAAACACTGATGCTTCCTTTAGAACCTCCTAGCATCTTTCCTTAACTCCTTTCGGAAGCCTCCTAACACCTTTTTCTAACTCCCATAGGAGGCCTCTCAATACCTTTCCTTAACCTCATGACATCATCCACGGGGTTAAGGAAAGGTGGATAGGAAAGGAGATAGGAGGGACTATTTGGATGCACCCTTGTTCCTCCTGTTTTCCACCTTATGTATTTCTGTTAGCATTTTTTTTTTTTTTTTTTTTTTTTTTTAAACTGGTTGAAGTCAAGCTGCGGTATCGATTCTTGTCTTGAGGTCTCGTAAATATCAGATATTTTCCGGCAGTCAGGATTTTCCCCCGCAAGGAAAAAGCTTGTTTACCTCTAAATATTCTCAGGACGGCGAGATAAGTCTGAGGTTCAATATCAGGTTTGAGATATTAAGGTATGAGGAAGTTTTCTTCTTTATTGTAGTAATCTCTTTTAGCTTGTGTGTGTGTGTGTGTGCGTGTGTGTGTGCACAATATTTCTCTTCCCCCTGAGTTGTGGGTTCTTTCAGTAATTAAATAAAGTCACTTGAAGTTGTTCACGTTTATCAAACGATTCCTTCCGAGGCTTGATGTTGCTTCTGGTGCGACGGCGCCTCCTTCCATGACACATTTTCACGCCGTGTGACTCAAAGTGACGAAGCAGGATTTCATATCAAACACAAATTATCGCCGTAAACTTTTGTTGCTCTTGTCTCAAAGTTCTACTTTTCACGTTCTGCACCAGTAGCAAGACGTCTTTAAGGAGGACTTTTATTTTAACTTGTATCGACGGCGGCGCGTCCGGGCGGAGGAGCTTTGATTTGTCGTGATCAATGCAAACCAAGGCCCCATCCCAATTCAATTTTGTACCCCTACCCCTACCCCTTAGCCCTCCGCCTCCGCCTTCCCCTCCAAAACGAGGGCCAAGGCAGTTTCAGCCCTTAGATTTGGGACACCCCTCTCCCTTTGCTCAGCCCCGCCCCCCTCGCTCCGTTTCACAGTTATGACGTCATAATACGTTTGTTGATTTTCCAGCAGGAGCGTCGTCCTGCCGTCCCAAATTTATCGTGTTGCAGCAGCTTGGCTGCTTTGTTTCTACATCAAGGGGAAGAAATAGACGGAGACGTGGATTACTTCAGTTTTGGCGCCGTATTTGGACTTCAGAAATATTTCCTCATTCACCATGTGAAAGCGGAGGAGCTTCCTTGTTTGCTCGGGGGTCCCTGTTTTCAAAACACCCATATTAGAAGACTTTGGAACTCTACAGTGTAATAATAAAATGTTATAAACACGGTCTCTACCAAACAAATACACACGGAAGCTCCATTCGGCAGACGGCAGCGCTACTGCTGAAGGGGTAAGGGGTAGAATTGGGATTGGCCCTAAATATTAAGTGTACTTGAGCTCTTTATGGACGTTCTTTCCGGACGTTTAACAACTTTCGGTTTTCAAAAGTGACGTTGCAGAGGTGCAACAACAGACTTTTTTTTTTTTTTTTTCATGTCTTGTTTCTAAATATCCGCCGCCGTGTCAGATCATCCAGCAGCGGTACAAGTCGTACTCCTGGGTGGCGCAGCTCATCCAGGTGTTCATCGCCATCAGCGTCACCGTGTCCTTCCTGGTGATGGGGTCCGCCATGAAGCACACCGGTAAGAAGGGTGGGGGGTTGGGGGAGGGGAGGGGGGGGTGTCCATGCGGAAATGGTCAAATGTGTGTGAAAAAGTCATTAGAACACGAAGCAATTCAAACGGCCATGAAGGTGTGGTGTGGTGCACCAAATAACCTCGTGACCCACCGGTTGCCACGGTAACAAATGTGGCGTTGGCGAAGGTATTGCGCTTTGGGTTTTTTTAACCTTCCACTCATGTCTTCCCAAATTCCCAACTCTGGCTCATTCACACAATGAATGACACAATGTGCAGCCGCCGTCTCTCCAAACAAACGAATTGATGAAACTGTAAAGAAGCTTGATGGCGTTTCAGTGGACGGGCTGGTCGGCGCCGCCTGGAGCTGCCGGCTGGAGCGGCTGTCCAACGTCTGGGAGAGAAACCTGAACGACAAACTGCACATCTGCCCCGCCAGAAGGTGACAAAGTCCCACATCACACTCAGAAGAGAAGAAAAAAAAAAAAAAAAAAAAGTAATTTATCCCACTTACTGGGATAAATGCTTCACGTTTACACTCACACACTAATGCTGATCGCACCACTGGGAGCGACTCGCCGCTCTTGTCTTTCCCCTAAAAAACAATTAGACGCAAGGACGGGACGTGAAGGGCGTCAAGCCCGCGGAGGTAAAGACAACTTGCTTTAGAACAGAATAGAATGATGGAAGAGGATTACGTTCCTAATCCCAGAGGGAAATTCCGCCCCGAACTTCCCGCCGCAGCTGGAGATCCGGGCGCGACAATGAAGGAGCTGCTAAACGTTCAACCAGCTCTAATAACACTCGCTGTCTTCATAAAGACACGGCTTTGCATGTATTTTCACGTCATGGTACCGACTTGACGGGCCCACAGACTGAATCTGCTTTCTCTATTAGCAAGACATGAGACCTGAAACTAGAACATTTTGATTGGCTGCCCCCTGCTGGCCGCTGATGAGAACTGCCACCGCTGGCGAAGGTCAAATAACAAAACTATCATTCTGTGTGTGAGAGAGAGAGGATAACATGTACGTGTACTAATAACAGCGATAGTTCAGAAGTTTAATTAAATATTATTCCCCGTCGTTGTTAAAAAGTCAACTCAAAACGATGTAGTACACATGCCAGGCCTATAGGCGGTGCTGTAACGCTTCCGACTTATTAAAGCGACGAGCATCAGCGGCCTACCCTACAAAGTAAAGTACCTGGGCTTTAGAGTAAAACTATTTCAAATCATCAGTCGGTCTTCGTGCAGGTTTTTTTTTTTAAATTATTTTATTGAATCACTTTGCACATTTCTGCTTTTATCATCATGTAAACTCTAGAAGAGAATCTGTGATCGGACGTCTTCATTCATTTGGACCCTTTGTCTTTTCTTCCAGTTTGGCCAAAGGGTTTGGGTCACTGTTCGGATTCTGCGTCATCTTTGTTGTGTCAATGTGTGACCCAAGGGTAAACACACACACACACACACGCACACACACACACACACACACACACACACGAAACAGGTTTAGTGAGTCCACTTTCAGAAGTTTGTCGTCTTTTTCACCACGACAGGCGTTGCTAACTTTTTGCCGTCGTCTGATTATCATCACGCCACCTAGTGGAAGTGTTTTCTGACTGTAACAACAACAATCACCTTTCCTTAACTCCTTTAAGGAAGCCTCCTAGCACATTTCCTATGACATCATCCGGCAGGCTAAGGAAAAGGAGATAGGAGGGACGAATTCAGACGTTTACCCATGAGCAGATCAGACCTTAGCCTTAAAATGTCATGTGACCTCAGCTTTCTGAGCACACGAGGATGAACTGTACAGACCAGTCACACCGCGATGTCCCTCTTCTTCAGGGTTTCATCGTCATGCTGGACAAGGTGGTGTCGTTCTCCCTGAACACCGAGGTGGGCCTGTTCATCTTCATCATGCTGCGGGAATGCAGAGAGGACCGATTCCAGTGAGACGCCGCCACCGTCCAGGGGGCTCAGAGACGTTTTAATGTCTGACGCCGTGATTTATCAACACTGCTGTCCGGTCCGTCTCCTTTTTTTCCCAGACACCTCGCCATCCCTCTGCCGGTCGGCGACTTCGTGTTCAGCCTCAGCTGGCTGCTGCCGACCTACTTCCTGTTCGCCGTGACCTACGACGTCCTGCAGACCTGCGCGGACGTGGCCCGCTACCTGCACCTGTCCGCCCAGCGCCAGGAGCTGGACCTCCACAACCTGACCGGGAGTGCCGCTGCAGCCAACCTGTCCTCCAGCCCACTCTGATCCGGCAGATCCCACCTTCACCCTCACGCCGCGAGAACCAAGGAGCGTCGCGGGCGCGTTTACCTCAGAGCGATAAACATTTCCAAACGTCATTTCTTCGTGAACGCATTTATATTTGCCTTTTGTTATTTTTGCACCGCAC
Source organism: Blennius ocellaris (assembly GCF_963422515.1). Classification (NCBI taxonomy): domain Eukaryota; kingdom Metazoa; phylum Chordata; class Actinopteri; order Blenniiformes; family Blenniidae; genus Blennius; species Blennius ocellaris. The sequence goes on along the minus strand of NC_137661.1, from coordinate 26,097,642 downwards.
TTTTATGAGGCCTTTTAGCAGTGCAAACTGCAGGGGGCGCTTTACTTATTTTTTTATTTTATTTATTTTTCCTTTTTTTTTATACATGGATGCTTTGTTGTTGTTGTTTTTTTTTATGTAAACACCATCAAGCACAATTGTAATCTTTTTAAGAGTAAAATAAAATGCTTGTAAAGAATATTTAGCGTGTGCAGCTCTCTCTTCATATTAAAATCACTCAGCTTTCACAAACACACACACACACACACACACACACACACACACACAGGTTTTGAGAATAGTCACTCACTCGGGAAGCAATGTTAAAAGTCTGTGTCAACAGCAGTGAAACGTAATTACCTCTGTTGCAGCAATAAACACACGGGTAAAATACAATGTTGTAAAGGAAGGATAAAATATTAACTATTAAGAACCAAGATGAGAGCAAAAGTGTTTACAGCGCATTGGACGACAGGGAGAAAAAAGATAATTCAGGCTGGTGTGGATATTGACAAAGGCTCATGATGTGTCATCCTGGTGCCAATTGATTCAATTATTTCAAATGAATGCTGATACTCTGGGGATTAAAGTTCAATTGCCTCATACATACCAGTAGTTAGGGTAGTATTGGAGGACATCAGCATGTGATTAAAGTCATCAACATGCCCCCTCCTAAGCTCCATTGTCCCTGTTTGACCCCCACAGCATCATTGTGCCTTTTCTCTCACTCCTCCATAGGGTGCCTGCTAAGAAATGTTAATCGTGTGCCTGTGTGTCATTGAACACCGCAGGACTGAATCCTGAACTGTGATGTGAAGAGTTCCATCTCCTGAACCGACGATCGCCTGGAAACATGCTTTACTTTCTATTCTTTGATCATGGTGCGTCTTTTTCAAAGAGTACACTCGTGTGCAAGAACAACTAACATTTACAGTTTTAATATGAGCAGACACATTACAACAGGCACAGAACAAGCAAAGTAAAATTTTCATTTCTTTTTATCTGTACATATGACAATTCAATTATTTTGAATCGTATGTATGACTGTATGTATTTATTGTTTTTCTGTACGTTTCCGTATTTATGTATTATTTTTTATTGGATTTCATTGTTTGTTGTTTTTTTCATGTTTTTGTTTACTTTGAAATAGTTTTTAAATAGTTTTCGATCCTCCTCCCACCTCCTTTGGGCCCTCTGACGTAGGAATCACGTGATCAGACTCTCGTCCAATCAGCGCCCAGAAGACCGTGGCTCGTAAGTTTGAACGCAGCGGTGTTGACCGTCGCTCTCAGACGGGCTCTGTTGGAACTGCTCTCCGGCGGTCGTAGTGGATGTTACTCCGGTCTTCAGGGCTCTCCCTCTCTCTCCCTCTCTCTCGCTCTCGGTTTATAAATGTTCTCTCCTCCGCCCTCATCGCGTGAAGTGAAGACTCTGCTGCGGATATGAGTTCCCATGTCATCACGCCGGGTCCGTACCGAGCCACGAAGCTGGTAAGTTCACGAGCTCGCTGGAAGCTAAAAGCTAACTGCTAACAGCTAGAGAGAAGAAATAACTTCTTCTACGCGACGTTGCTTCAAAGTTGAAGTTTTCCCAGACGAGAGGCACGGCAATACTAAAGTTTTACAGAACCGCGCGTGTTATTGTTTTATATCCGCCTGTGATGTGAACTTACTTCTTTATGGCTCCCATTTAAAAACAAGCCCAAAACACTACAGACGCATCTTGGTCGAAAAGCTCCTTAAACTCGTAAATGTGAATTAAAAACACAGACGAATACAACCTCCAATACATACATTTACTAAATGAAATGAAACGGGAATAAATCAGTCACAGTTAATGCTATGATTGTAAACACTCTTTGTAATGCTAATAAACTGCGACTGTTTTGTTAATCCTCCATTTTAATCCCCTATAATCACGTCCGTCTATACATTTTAAACTAATTAGAAGAACCATAACATTTGATTTTCGTAATTACTGTTTGTCTAATTGATAACATAGTCAAATCGCCAGAGGAAAACCTTATTACTTAACATTTTATAGGGAAGAATATAGGGAATTTTCCAGACAAGTAACTGCATTTCAACCAAAAGTTGACTGGAACGTTTGGTTTGAGGCACAAGGAACTTAAAAAAGGTTCCTGTGTCCAGCGTTGAGTCGCATTAAATGGCAGCGTTTTGGAAACAATGCCTATTTGCATGTAAATGGAAGCCATGCTGACAACGACGTAATTAACATGTAGGGCCACTAGTTGGTGCTGTCTATTGTTTTTGTAATGAAAACACACACACACACACGCAGCCGAGAACAATGGGCTCTAAACATTAACAATAGGAGAACACTGTTTTGCAACCATTGAGAAAGTTGCCAGTTGTTTTTTTTAGTTTGCACCTCCTCCCGCCTGTCAGCCTCACCTGATTCTCTCTCCCTGCAGTGGAACGAGGTGACTCGTCTGTTTCGGGCCGGCATGCCGCTGAAGAAGCACCGCCAGAACTTCAGGCACCACTCCTCCTGCTTCACCGCGTCGGCGGCGGTGGACTGGCTGCACCAGCTGCTCTGCAGCAACAGCAACTTCGGCCCCGACGTGACGCGGCAGCAGACGGTGCAGCTGCTCAAGAAGTTCCTGAAGAACCACGTGATCGAAGACGTGAAGGGCCGCTGGGGGAGCGAGGACCTGGAGGACAACAATACGCTCTACAGGTACTCCAGCTCACATTTTATTTCCATAGCACCAAGTTATCATTGAAATTCAGTCATAATAATAATTAATTTGATTTTGAAGACGCCTTTCCCGTCACTCAAGGACACTGTGCAATCGTACATGTATAATAGTGCATTAAAAACTGTTAAAACAACACAAGATGCAAGTTATCTCAGCGTTTCCACTCTGTAATAATATATGAATGAATAAGAAATGAAAGGATACTAGATATTCATTTAAAAGAAAATATGTTGAATTGGGTGTAGGCATTGAACGGGTTAATAAATAAGAATATAAGTTATGTTTACATGTGGTGGGGGGGAAAAAACCCATAATATGAAGACCACATTACTGCATGTTTCCCCTCCCCGGTGGAGTCTTTACTTATTTGCCTATTTCAATGAGCACAACACCTGATGGAAGTCGTGGTTTTTTGTCTCTCCAGGTTTCCGTCCACTTCTCCCCTGAAGCCCATCCCCTGTCCCGCGCCGTCTTCGTCCTCCAACTCCATAAAGAAGAGACATTCCCTGAGGGACAGAGACGGTCTCTTCAAGTTCAGAGGCATCAAGAAGCAGGAGAAGGAGGATGTGGTGAGTGGAGACGACGTCGGTCCCGTGGTGATTCGGCTTCAGGTGCTTGGTGCTCTGACGTTTACTGGAACGTGTCGGAATCATCGGTGGCTCCGTGTGTCATTGAAGGCCTGGTTTCCATGACGACGTTCCAAAGTGAAAACGCATCGTCTTCGTTTCAGAAGAAATGCTGTGTGGACACAGCAATGTTTGGGAACAGTTTCCATGGAAATGGCACAAACGCTGAAAACGGTGTATTTTGCCTGTTGGGCCATGAGGTGCCGCTGTTATGACGGTGACTGTCAAAATAAAACCACCAAGTTGGATTGTTATGACGGTGACTGTCAAAATAAAACCACCAAGTTGGATTGTTATGACGGTGACTGTCAAAATAAAACCACCAAGTTGGATTGTTATGACGGTGACTGTCAAAATAAAACCACCAGATGGATTGCTATGGCGGTGACTGTCAAAATAAAACCACCAAGTTGGATTGTTATGGCGGTGACTGTCAAAATAAAACCACCAAGTTGGATTGTTTTGATGGTGACTGTCAAAATAAAACCACCAAGTTGGATTGTTATGATGGTGACTGTCAAAATAAAACCACCAGATGGATTGCTATGGCAGTGACTGTCAAAATAAAACCACCAAGATGGATTGCTGTGGCGGCGACTGTCAAAATAAAAGTTATGCAGACACTGTTTTGGGACATTTCCACAACATTTCAAGGGACAACATCTTGTCCGTTGCTTTTACAAGAGTTTGTTCAGTACCTCTGAGTGCCGTCGTCTTAAAGTGTCCCTGAAATAATTCTATTAAAATACACCAGTATTTAGCATTATTTTCCCCCTTTCGAATGATATATGACACACCAATGACAATCACACCACTATCTTGCTCTTGAGCGCCGAACGTCTAAATATGCCTTTAAATCTCCCGCCCTGTGAATCTGACCTAGTTTTCCCAACTTGCCGTAGTTTTGCGCTGTGACGTATGAGGGGTTATTTACTTCCGCCCACAACAGCTGATCGTAGTGTCTTGTTTACATGTGCTCTGCATTATCGCGTTATTTAGCAGTTTTTTAGAGCCATGCCTAAGCGTTGTGTTGCGGCTGGGTGTTCCCAAATGCCCAGTCCGTCTGTAAGTGTCCATAAATTCCCAAAAGATGAAACTTTGAGGAGATTATGGACAAAACAAGTGCAGCGCACTCGCTCCAACTGGACACCAACAGAGGCCTCCTATCTCTGCAGTCAACATTTCACAGATGACTGTTACGAAACAGCACCCGCAATCCGAGAGTCACTTGGTTTTGCTGTGAAGAGGAAACGTATCCTGAAACCTGGTTCTGTCGCCACCATTTTTAAACGGCTTTTTAACGGATTTTTAAACCCAACCTTCAGTAAGTCTTTTTAAAACCTGCTAAAACTTAAGACAAATAGACCAATAAACTTTGCAAAACACCCACTCTGACACAAGGGTAAATACCCGGTCACACACAATATGTGCACACGGGTAAATATCCGGTCACGCACAATATGTGCACACGGGTAAATACCCGGTCACGCACAATATGTGCACACGGGTAAATACCCGGTCACGCACAATATGTGCACACGGGTAAATACCCGGTCACACACAATATGTACTCACGGGTAAATACCCGGTCACACACAATATGTACTCACGGGTAAATACCCGGTCACACACAATATGTACTCACGGCTCAAACATGTATGGTTGAACGCCTTGATTTTCTTCTAATTCTTCCTCCGATGATTCCTCTCCTTCATCTTCGTCCAAAACCAACGATACGTCACTTAAATCTTCGCTAACATCGCTCCTAGGTGCTTCTGTATCGCCAAACCCCTCCATTCTTCAATCAGCTGATGTTGTTTTGGCTGGGACATATAACCCCTCGTACGTCATATCCGGTCTAGCTCAGGCGGCTCACATTTATGGCCCGCAAATATACCGTCGTCTGCTGCATCATGTAAAGTCAATTAAAAGGGTCGGAATTCGGACTTGTATCTGGGAATGTTATATACCTTTCGAAAGCATATTTATTCTTCTTTCTAAAGATGAAATCTGAAAAACATTTCAGGGACACTTTAAAACTTTGTGTAAATGAGGCCTAAAGGCATCGTCAATTCCCCGTCACCTTATTGGAGCCTCACCCGTCTAAATAATAATTCTGCTTTATCAATTCCTCCTGCATAAAACCTCTAAAGCTCAAAAAGTCTGCCTGGCTTCCCCTGATGTGAGTCTGGGATCAGTGTAGCCACGTTGTGCCGTGTTTCCCTCTCCTCCAGGAGAACGAGGACCCGGCGGCGTCCGGCGAGCAGCAGCGGCCCGACGACGACGGCGACGGGAAGCAGGCGGTGCAGCGGCGGCGGCTGACAGAGGAGGACGAGCGGGACCTCTGGAGAGACGTCACTCTCACCCAGTACAGACGCACAAACTCAACCAGAAAAAACCTGCTCTTGTGCTTCATGCACATCTGATTTAATTTTTTTTTTTTCTTTCTTTAACGAAGTCACTCCAGGAGAGAGGAAACTGTTCTCCACATTAACCCACAGATGTCTTTTTCTTTTTTTTTATCCTCCAGCCTCCAGAGGATTCTCGGCGTTCCTTCTCTTAGCGAGGTTTTAGACCCGCATTACGTCAACCCGCAGAACATCATCCACAACATGACCAAGGTCAACAAACACGGAGTCGTCACCCTGGACAACAAGACCAGTAGGTCTCCCGGCAAATCGCCCGTCTCGCATCCAAACGGGGCTCAAATCTTAACGACGAGTCGAGACGTTGGGCGTTTTGTTCTCGTTTTTATTGGATAATAAGAGTCTGAACTTCTGAACCGTCTCTCCAGATGATCTTCCTCACTGGGTTCTGTCTGCGATGAAGAGTCTGGCCAACTGTGAGTTCAGCTTCTCCACCGGCTCTCATGTGAAGAACCACCGTGTAGAAATAGAAATAATTAGTGGCGGTGGTGCTGATTTATATTGGTGTGATAGAGAACAATTCATTAAATACTAAAATCATACATTGCTCCATGTCCGGGTTTCAAAATTCAAAGTTTAATCTTGACAGTTTTTGTTTAAAATAGATATTTCTATTGGCCCTGAAGCTGTTAACCACTGACCTCTACATGCTTGCAGATAATTCACATTAGTAATAACTTTAGAATCTATTTTAAGAAAAAAATATTAATTGAATTTTTTTTTTTTTGCATCAAAAAGTTAGTTTTCGTTAACACGAAACATTAACACAGGACATTTTCCATGTACATGTTTCAGGATCGGCGTGTCGAGACGAGCTGCAGTGACCTCTGCTTTTGTTTCCAGGGCCCAAATACGACAGCGCTCAGCCGTCCTACCCGGGCTTTGAGCGCGACGTCTTCAAAAGCGTGTCGGATTATTTCTACAGCCTCCCGCAGCCGCTGCTCACCTACGAGCTGTACGAGCTGTTCATCAACGTCCTGGGTGGGTGTCGACACGGTCCTTATAGCGGTGCTCTGTGTATTGAAACAAACAGTGCCCACTAGTGGACCAGCGTGTTAACTACATCGTTTTTCGGTGTTTCTCACGTTTGCCTGGTTTTTCCTCAACGCTCTCGTCGTAAACGCAAACATTCCCTGAGACGAACCTGCAAAAGCGACGCGTTTTCACCTTGACGACATTTAAATGGGGCCGACTCAATATTGTCATGTTTTTTTTAATTAACGGGAATGAAGGCCTGGGTTGTCGTTTCTGATTTAAAATACGGAAACTGAGAAGAACCAATTCCTGCTCCGGTCGGTTTATGCTGAACATTCAGCTGGAAGCTCTTTGTTTTCCCGATGTTGGCATGTAAATAATGAACAAAGTGAGTGTGAGTCACCCGTCTGTGTTCATGTTGACCCGCTGTTTCTACTACAAACTCTTAACGGTGCATTTCGGCCCCTAACAGGTTTGGTCTGTTGCTAACAGTGACGTTAGCGACTCTCCCGCTTCGTGTTCTGGAGTTCGTCGTCTCTGTGTTTGCCGCCAAGTCTCTGAGCTAACTGGACCTTCTCCCCTCCCCTTCGCTGTCTGCTTGCACTCACGCTCTGCCTGCACCACCCCCCCACCCCTCCCCCCTCCACCCGCCTGCGCTTTCAGTGTTTTCTGGGTACGTTGCTGCGCCCGCCACCCACCGACTCGGGAAACGCAAGAAGCCGGACCTCCCCTCGGTGCCCCCTCCGGCCAAGGCGTCCTTCCGCTCCACGGAGTGCCTCCTCCTCTCGCTGCTCCGGCAGAGGACGTGCGACGAGGCGGAGTCGCCGATGGGAGACGTGATCGGGGCTCGGATCCTGTCGAGGGGGGGAGGGGTGGGGGCCAGCCGCACGAGCCTCGGCGCCCCGGTCTACGCCGGGCCTTGGGCCCGGAGCTGCTCCCTGGAGACCGTCCTCGACGACGACGACGCCGCCCCGCTCGCCCGCCAGCGGCTCTTCCTGTCCAGCGACAGCCTGCGGTCTCGCGGTAGCCAGGTCGACGGCGCCGTGCCCCCGGTCAACGCCAGAGGAGCGAGGAGTCGGATCTCGGCGGCGCCCGGCGAGGGTCTGGCGGCCGCCCAGAGGCGGCGGGCCCTGCGGCCGCGCAGCGCCGCCAGCTGCCTGGACATCGTGGTCGAGGCCAGGGAGGAAGACGCCGCCGAGATCAAGTGGCAGAGCCGGGCAACGAGCTGCGTCGACGTGAACGCCGCCCTCCCCCCGCTGTCCTCCTCCTCCTCCTGCCGCCGCCCCCCCTCCGCCCCCCACCGGCCTCTCTCCTCCGGCGCGGGCCCCGGGGGGCCGCGGCCCGCCGCCAGCACCTCTGACCTCTGGACGCTCCCCGCCCCCGCCGTCGTCCGCCGCTGCCTCAGCTCTCTGGACGTGTCCCGGCCGTCTCGACCTCTTTCCCTGTTCAAAGCGCCCGTCTCGCAGCCCCCCCACCCCCCGTCTGACCACAGTAAGACCCCCCCCCTTCTACCTGTGTGTGTGTGTGTGTGCATGCTTCCCGTTTGACGCCTGATCAGATTAACACCGTCTAACATCTAACCTCCACTAACGCTACAGTGAAATCTACACAGTGGCCACAAGGTGGCGACAAAGTACAAGAAAACTTCAGCTTGTGAGCCTCAGTTTGATTCTTTCCAGAGTTTTAAATCAACTTTTACAAACTTAGTTCAAACTAAATACAAGTTAGTAAACTGATCACAATGCTGAAGAGCTTTTGTGGAGATGGTTGCAAAAGTAGTGGAGAAAATTGGGGTTCCAATGCATGGAATTGTTATTATGACACTTAATTCTTCTGTTCCGTGCAGAACTACACCCACAACGTTTTGCAGACACATGAAAATGTCCGCCATCTTGCATTATGCCTGAAAGTTTTCCAGAGACCACAGATTAATCATTAAGCCAATGGGCTCCAATGAAAATCTGAGGGTTCGCCATGAAACAGGAAGTGATGCGAGACTCTGCTCAACATGCTGCGATCTGCCTGAAACCTCACACGTGTCATCACAGCGCTGCCCTGGGCACTTCCATACGCTAATGTCCATTCACGGGCGTAGCGTCTCCTTGGTGATGTCATAGAATTGCAGCAGCATCGCTAAAAACTGAGCGAACCACGATGGTTTTCCCTGTTCAGGGTTCAAAAAGTTAAATTGTCTGTAACTTCTTAGCACCAAAATCAAGGGAAAACGATCATGTGTCCCACAAAACCTTCAAAGATGACAATTGTGGTTTATCCTATAAGGAATGTCATAGAAAAGATGGAGAAACTAAACAGATATGAGGTGTGGAGGTAGTTTACACACACTGTCCTGGGCGTAAATTAGCATTTAGCACTGAAATACAAACATATCAAAATATCACCTAAACTCATCCTGCTTATGTGTCTGTGACCTGGAAAACCTGAAGCGTCTTCCATCATAGCTCATTAACTTAGTCATTCATCCATTGGTCTGTCTCAACCGGCCGCCGGGAACATCATCCATCCCTCTGGGTGTGTGTGTGTGTGTGTGTGTGTGTGTGCGTGCGTGTGCGTGTGTGTGCGTGCAGGCGTCCTCCAGCCTCAGTGTGAGCGCGTGGCCGTCGAGGCGCTGCAGCTCTGCACCCTGCTGCTGCCGCCCGCCTCCCGCAGGAAGCTGCAGCTCCTCATGAGGATGATGTCCCGCATCAGCCAGAACGTGGACATGCCCCGCCTCCACCCGGTCATCGGCACCCGCACCCTGGTGAGCAGGGCGCTTTCATCATCTTGCTAGTTTCCCACTCGTCGTTTTCGTCGGTTCGCGGGATTCCGGTTGTCGCTCATCATGGGGTTTAGTTCAGCGGTCGCTTTAGTTAAAGGTTATTCTCTATTACAGTGTTTTTCAACCTTTTTTGAGCCAAGGAACACCACCACCACCCGAAAATGTTAAAATGTGAAACTCTGGAGCCTCTATTAACAATATAAAGTCTTTCTCATCAAAGTTTTATCAACAAGAATCAAGTAAATCCAGAAACAAAGTATTTTTTTAATAGTGACTCCGTCAGTGTGAAACCTGGACCTGATGGATGAAGAGCTGAGATCCTGGTTCACATTCTTCCTTTTCAAAAACTTCTCCATCACTGTCACTGACACAGTACTTTGATACAAGATGGTAGCAGGAGGTGGAGATGAACCACACTGACGTCTGTCACTTTACATTTCACCGGCAAAGTTCTGTGCTGCCCTCTAGTGGCGAAGAGTATTTATACATGATTACTCTGCAACACGCCGTCGCTGTGAGAGCAAATGTTTTTTTTTTTGAAAAAAATGTGAAATTGGATAAGACTAGATCTGGAGGAAACACCAGTGTGCCGCGGTAGTGGTTGAAAAACACTGTTCTATTAGGACGACTGTTGATATTCAACTTGTTCTGTAAACGGGTTCATTAAGATAAAGAGACGACGGATCCAACAGGCCGCCTTCAAAAAAAAAAAAAAAAACACAAAGCAATACAATAAGAGTTTTTAAGGCCCGTTTACACGACAACATTTTCAAGTGAAAATGGAAAATTTCTTTTTTGAAAAGTGCTCCCAACTTTACAAATAAACATCAATAAATCCCCTCCACGTCTCCAGATGGTCCACACGTTTTCGGGCTGCGTCCTGAGCAGCGCCGACGACTGCGACCTGGACGAGCTGCTGGCCACCAGGCTGGTGTCGTTCCTGGTCGACCACCAGCACAACATCCTGTCGGTGCCCGAGTACCTGCGCAGCGCCATCACCAACCACATCCAGTACCTGCACACCGCGCAGGTACGACGCCTTACCTCCTAAAAGGGAAATACTAGGAAAATATCTGCGCTATTACCATTGGTATTATTATTATTATTATTACTGATATATATATATTGTTCTTATTTTATTGCTACCATATTGTTATTGTTATATTATTGCTACATGTAGTACTATACACGAGTATTATACACTATTTCACACTGTTATCTGTATTATTGTTATTATTGTTATATAATACCTACTTCTAATGGCTCTGCCACTGCACCTTACTATTTATTTATCTTGCTTTTATCTCCTGCTTATTTCTAAGTGCCCATGTTCCGTTCTGTGTTTTACTTTATGTCTTATACCCACATATTTTTATATTTTTATTTCTTACTTTTATTACTATTCTATTGTATTTTATAATATTCGTATGTACCAGATTGCTGCAACAAGACAATTTCACTTCGGGGATGAATGAAGTATCTATCCATCTATCTATCTATCTATCTATCTATCTATCTGGAGATGAAAGTCTCTTCTTTCATCTCACATGAGTGAACTTTGATCTCACAACACCTCCACATTCCAATAAAGACTATTAAGATTAATATTTATTTTCAAATAATCCAGCATAAAACTTTTAAAGAGTAATATTTCATGAAAGTGTAGCATGAAGTTAAAAAGTAAGGTCTGTCCTCTCCCGGTCTCAGGTCCCGGTGGACTCGGGGTGTCGGTCCGAGGAGGACGAGGTTTGCCCCCCGGTGCCGATCTACGCCTTCTGCCGCCAGATCAGCGGCGCCGAGTTCGAGCAGCAGAAGCTGGAGTCTTCTCAGAAAGCCATGGAGGAGCTGCTGGAGATCCTGCTGACCGAGCAGAACATGAGCGACAAGGAGCGAAACAAGAAGCTGAAAAAGGTACGAAGGAAGAAAAAAACAAATCTTGACAAATCAAAACAATTATTCAACTGAGTGAAAGTTGCTTTTTTTCCCCTGGTTGCCCAGTGGATAATTTCAAAAAGTTGCATTTTCAGAGCTCCTGAGCAACTTTGTCTCCGTGTAAATAGTCCGACAGTTTTCTGTTTTCACTTGAAAACATTTCCACGTGAAAGAAAACTTCCATTGAGTATCAAGTACGGATCAAACATGGAAAATACAAACAGTACTTCCTGTTCTCTTGAACTCTGCGGGGGGGGGGGGGGGGGGGGGGGGGGGTCACGGGGTGCGGCGGAGGGTTACGGGGTTGTGACTCGGTGTGGCTTCAGTTTCAGAAGCAGTACCCCGACATCTACCAGCGCCGCTTCCCCTCCGACAAAGAGATCAAAGCCGCCAACAGACCAAAGATCAAACCGCCGCTGCTCGCGTTCAAGAGGACCTCGTCCCGCTGGCTGCACTGAATTCTGGGAAAGACGGGCGCCTTGTGACATTGTTACCCGAGTGAGTGAGTGAGTGAGTGAGTGAGTGAGTGAGTGAGTGAGTGAGTGAGTGAACCTGCACATTTTGAGCCGACTGGTCGAAATGGGAGCTATTAAATGTTATTTTATCTCTAATTTATTCTGCTGACCCGTCAAGCAGACTTGGTTTGTGTTTTATTAGAGTTTCTTATCGTATTTAAACTTCCTACTTTCGGCTTTACTTCAAATACTCTGTCGCGCTCCAGGAGTCTACATTTCTATGTTTTCTTTATTATTTCTAAAAATCTTCACTCTTGCGTTTCCCTTTGCTCGTGTGGAGAGTTGATAAAGGTTTTGAAAAGAAAAACACTCCACACATTGTTTTATTTTCTGTTTCTTTGCACTGGGTGAAGACGGGGACAGGAACAGTCATTTCTACGTATGTTGTTGTTTTAAATAATCTTTTTAATACCGAGGCTGGGCGTTCGTTCTCACAGGCTTTAAAACCAGACCAGCGTCCTTTCAGATGTTTCAAAACGCAGAATTAGAATCGATTGGATTCCGGGTGTTTGAGAAAATGTAAAAATAAAATCTTTTTCTCAGGCTGCTTGATGTTTTAGTTCAGTTCTTTGTTTGTCTCAGAACAAACGTCTGTGTCGACCTCACTGAGGACGATCTGATTGTTCTCGTGTCTTTACCTTTTCATTCTATGCAATTCCTGTGAAATAAAAGTGTATTGATGTGAATAAAATCCCGTCTGAAGTTTTTTAAGATTATTAACATTTATTAGGGGAGAAAGAAAAAACATGACTGACAATATATTTTTTTTTTAAACTGGTTTTGCGGTGCCGCCCTCTTGTGGATGGTTCTGGTTTAAAACAAGGAAACGTGATTTTAGAAAATAAAGTCGTTCATGAAGCGTCTTAATATTCTGCCTCCACCAGATGGCGCTGTTGGTTTTAATATAGAGGCTGAAGAACTATTGGACAAATGAAGCTTCATGAACAAACGACTGTCAAGTTCTTTCAGATTTTCTATGTTAGTTTTCAGACTATCTGGTATCACAGTGATACTTTTCAACTGGTGTTTTAAAAATGTTAAATATCTACTCAACTGTTATATACGTCGCTTCCCCTTTAAATAGGAATCACACGATTGACCTTTTTTCTCCTGAAGAAAGACTTAAACTTCACACTATTATTTTGAACTTCTTCTCTAATACTACTCTAATACTACTTTCAAAATGACTTTTTCCATTATAGTTGTGGCTTCAGCAAACATTTGCCGGCTTTTTGCATTTGTGTTGCAGCGTTTCTTGATTTTCCCTCCATGTGAATATCAGATCCCAGGAGCTGCATTCAAAATCTGCTGTGTCTGTGTGAGCTGGACTGGCTCCGCCCACACACACGCCCATCTATGGGAAGAGAGGAGGAAGTACTTCCTCTCGTGGTGCCATGTGCCAGAGCAGAGCTGCCTGATTGTGGGAGGAGTCAAAGGAAGAGGAGCCTACCTTGATTATGATTGGCTGAACCCCCCGATGACACTATATAGGGTTTGATTTCTGATTGGCTGCTTGGAGCAACACACTTTTTAAACCCTGGAACACGCCGGGGGGAGAGAGGACACACTTTCTTCACTTCTGGGACGTCGTTCCAGGTACGGAGACGATCAAACTTCTCTTCAACACATCAGACTGGTTTTATCACACGAACCCTACATTTTGCTGTGGTCAGCATTTCCCGCTGGCAGAGCTGCGAGCGCCACCTGAAGGGCCTTCTGTTTCAGCTTATCCGTCCGCCGGCGGGCGTCCGGCCCCCCCGCGGTGACACATCAGTCACCAGATGATGGATCGGAGCTCCCGCCAGCCCTTTGTGATGCGTCTATTCAGCCATTCAGGCTCCGTCCGTCAAGACGACGGGGCTCAGAGAAGCAGTTTTCACCCCGTTGAGATCCGACTCCTCCTCGGGGCTGCTTGAGAAAAACTATCTGGAACCAATTAGAGAGCGTCCTTCCTGCCCGCTGCCTCCTAAAAGGCCGAACTCCACCAGTCTGACCCACAAACGTCGGGAGTTTTGAGAGTTTTCTGCTCTCAGACTGACGGAATCCTGCATGTGGCCGAGAGTCTGGGGGCGGAACAGACAATCACTGTTTGTTTGGAGAAGGTGGAGGAGGTTTAGTGAAGGGATGGCAAAGAGGAGGAGGAGGAGGAAGAGGAAGGGGGCTGCAGAAAGGGGGAAAGAGAGGATGGAAAACAGGAGGGGAAAATAAGAAAGAGGGAGGGGGGAGAATAGTTTTCCATCGCTCATCTGTGCTTGGTTTAAATGCAAGCCGGAGTCTCTGCAAGCAACTGGTGTGTGTGAGAGTGTGTGTGTGTGTGTGTGATAGTGTGTGTGTGTGAGTCCAGAGAGAGAACAACACACAACATGGTCAGCCGGTGAGTAGAAACACTTCTTACTTTCAATTCTTTAAAAACAAAAAAGAAGCTTGTTCGAGAACCGAAGACAAACGACTTTTAAAGACTTCTTTGGTGTGTGTGTGTGTGTGTGTGTGTGTGTGTGTGTGTGTGTGTGTGTGTGTGTGTGTGTGTGTGTGTGTGTGTGTGTGTGTGTGTGTGTGTGTGTGTGTGTGTGTGTGTGTGTGTGTGTGTGTCATGAACAGGAGGAAAAGTGTTGAAACGAACAGTTTGAAATCCCAGAACAACTGATTACAACATGTTGTTTAACCCTTTCCTGTCTGACGCAAGAGGAAACTGCCGTGTTGATTAAAACCTTCTGAGACAATCTGGAAACAAAACAAAGGCTTTAGAGTCTTTCGGAAATGTGTTTTTTTATGGACGTTTGCATTTTATTTGGATTCTTCTGATTCCTCCGTCTTGGACTTTGATGATAAAATCCTTCAGCTGCATTTGGTTTCATCTCTGAAAACCAGAAAAATTCTCATCATCAGCTGAGGCCATTTTAAAAACACGTGACTTTAAAATATTACTTTATATTTCACGACTGAGCGCTGCTCTGAACAGTAACTTAACCGAACGGTAACTTTCTGACTTTTCGCTGCACGACGACTGAACATCAGCATTAGTGTGTTAAAAGACATGGAAGAAGAAGAAGAAGAAGCACAGCGGTTGTTGTTCTGTTGTTGTTCCTCGTTGATCCTCAACCAACAGTCACATCAGCATTCAACCTAAGTGTCTCTCCTCCCTGCAGCCTGGTGGAGCATCCTGCCGCCGGCTACAAGAAGATCTTTGACACTGTGGAGGAGCTCAATGAACCCATTCCTGCAAAAGTCCTCGGTGACAAATATATTTATATTTCTTGGCTAGATTGTGGTAGTTTTAGCTTAGTTTGGGGTAGTTTTTTGCTAGATTGTGGTAGTTTGGCTCAGTTTTGGGTAGTTTTGGCTCGATTGTGGTAGTTTTAGCTCAGTTTGGGGTAGTTTTAGCTCAGTTTTGTCTAGATTGTGGTAGTTTTAGCTCAGTTTGGGGTAGTTTTTGCCTAGATTGTGATCATTTTAGCTCAGTTTGCGGTAGTTTTAGCTCAGCTTTGGGTAGTTTTAGCCAGTTTGAGTTAGTTTTATCTCAGTTTGGGGTAGTTTTGGCTAGATTGTGGTAGTTTTAGCTTAGTTTGGGGTAGCTTATTTGGCAAGATTGTGGTAGTTTTAGCTCAGTTTGGGGTAGTTTTTTGCTAGATTGTGGTAGTTTTAGCTCAGTTTGGGGTAGTTTTTTGCTAGATTGTGGTAGTTTTAGCTCAGTTTGGGGTAGTTTTGGCTAGATTGTGATAATTTTAGCTCAGTTTGCAGTAGTTTTAGCTCAGTTTGGGGTAGTTTTATCTCAGTTTTGTCTAGATTGTGATAGTTTTAACTCAGTTTGGGATAGTTTTTGGCTAGATTGTGGTAGTTTGGCTCAGTTTTGGGTAGTTTTATCTCAGTTTTGTCTAGATTGTGGTCGTTTTAACTCAGTTTGGGGTAGTTTTTGGCTAGATTGTGGTAGTTTTAGCTCAGTTTGGTTTAGTCTTGGCTAGATTGTGATAATTTTAGCTCAGTTTGCAGTAGTTTTAGCTCAGTTTGGGGTAGTTTTATTTCAGTTTTGTCTAGATTGTGGTAGTTTTAACTCAGTTTGGGATAGTTTTTGGCTAGATTGTGGTAGCTTGGCTCAGTTTTGGGTAGTTTTGGCTCGATTGTGGTAGTTTTAGCTCAGTTTGGGGTAGTTTTATCTCAGTTTTGTCTAGATTGTGGTAGTTTTAACTCAGTTTGGGGTAGTTTTTGGCTAGATTGTGGTAGTTTTAGCTCAGTTTGGTGTAGTTTTGGCTAGATTGTGGTAGTTTTAGCTCAGTTTGGGGTCGTTTTTGGCTAGATTGTGATCATTTTAGCTCAGTTTGCGGTAGTTTTAGCTCAGCTTTGGGTAGTTTTAGCCAGTTTGAGTTAGTTTTATCTCAGTTTGGGGTAGTTTTGGCTAGATTGTGGTAGTTTTAGCTCAGTTTGGTGTAGTTTTGGCTAGATTGTGGTAGTTTTAGCTCAGTTTGGGGTAGTTTTTGCCTAGATTGTGATCATTTTAGCTCAGTTTGTGGTAGTTTTAGCTCAGCTTTGGGTAGTTTTAGCCAGTTTGAGTTAGTTTTATCTCAGTTTGGGGTAGTTTTGGCTAGATTGTGGTAGTTTTGGCTCAGTTTGGGGTAGTTTTTGGCTAGATTGTGGTAGTTTTAGCTCAGTTTGGGGTAGTCTTTCTTTTCTTTTTGCTTCATTTGGCCATCACAACTGGAAGGTGTTAAAGTACGACCATGCTGGTTATGACCACCGCTGAGTCGCAGACTTCCTGGACGTTACCGTGTGGGTCAGAAACTGTCCTGACAGGAAGTGTCGCCCACTGTGTGCAGGCACCGTACCGCCCTGGCTCGGAGGCAGTCTCCTCAGGATGGGTCCGGGTCTGTTCGAGGTCGGGGGCGAGCCTCTCAACCACCTGTTCGACGGACAGGCGCTCATACACAAGTTTGACCTGCAGGGCGGCGCCGTCACCTACCACCGGCGGTGAGGGGCATTTCTCCCGAGGCGTACACTTTTGAGATTTGAGCTTTTTCCACGTTTTCCCTCGACGAAACTGCGACCCGTGTTTCCTCAGCTTCCTCAGGAGCGACGCTTACGTTCGAGCCATGACGGAGAACAGGCTGGTCATCACGGAGTTCGGCACGGCGGCCTATCCCGACCCCTGCAAGAACATCTTCTCCAGGTCACCATCCACGTTCCCGCCGAGGTCTCCACGTGGAGATCGCAGAATAATGTGAAATAATCAGAGGAGGAGGTGAAATCTTCTTTGTGAAGTGATTTAAAGGAGCCAGAATCCCTCGTTTCGTCGTTAAAAAATAAAATAAAAATCTTGGCGTTGGATCTCAGTTGAAACTGAAAATCTGGAGTTTGAAAACAACTGAGTTTTCTTTTTTTTTTGGGGGGGGGGGGGGGGGGGGGGGGCTCTTTGTTTAAACCACCCACAAGGGGGCGCACATCCAAAATGGGAGGTTTATATTGTGGACAAGGCAGGAGGCTGTTATCATAAACCACCACTGGTGAATTTATCAATTATCCCCTAACTGCATCATAATAATAATAATGATGATGATAATAATAATAATAATAAGGTTAGGGTTAGTATTATTTATTTATTTATCCCTTTATACAGGTGTATGACACCGCTGAGGTTGAGGGACAAAAGTTTGTTGCTCTGTCATATAAAAGTGTGATTGTGTGTGATTATAAATGTGTTATTATTAATAATAATATTTAATTACAGTGTTTACAGTCTGTTTACTGATCCAGTGGTACAATAATTCATTCAGGCTTCAATAATGAGAATGTTTATCATCACTGGTCAGGTTTTCTAAATGACAGTGTTTTTATTTTAGGTAAGTGTCCAGATTCCTTTATTTAATTTTCCATCTTCGTCTCTCCAGGTTCTTCACGTACTTCAGAGGCGTCGAGGTGACCGACAACTGCTCGGTGAACGTCTACCCGGTGGGGGAAGACTTCTACGCCGTCACGGAGACCAACTTCATCACCAGGGTGGATCCAGACTCGCTGGAGACGCTGAAGAAGGTGAGGAGGAGGAGGAGGAGGAGGAGGAGGAGGAGGAGGAGGAGGAGGAGGAGGAGGAGGAGGGGGAGTTCACTAGAATCAGATTGTGGACTTGTGGACAGGTGGACTTGTGTCAGTACGTGTCGGTGAACGGGCTGACGGCTCATCCTCACACCGACCGCGACGGGACGATGTACAACCTCGGGAACTGCTTCGGGAAGAACATGAGTCTGGCCTACAACATCGTGAAGATCCCGCCGGCGCAGGGAGGTCAGGAGTTCCTGGAAATACCTGGAAATACCTTGAAATACTCACAACTCTCTGTCAGAGTATCTGTTACCTGAGGTTGGAGAGGATCAGTGGTATTCAAAGGAAAGAAAGTCAATACTGTCATAATATTCAGCTTAAGAAAACTGTTCCAATATTCTAATATTATACTGGTAGAAAAATCTAATCGGTTGATAATATTCTGTATGTAAATATATAATCAACCGCACCTGTGCAGATGTGAAGTACATAGAATTAATGTGAAGTACACAGTGTAGATGTAAAGTACACAGTGTAGATGTGAAGTACATAGAATTAATGTGAAGTCCACAGAGTTCATGTGAAGTACACAGTGTAGATGTAAAGTACACAGTGTAGATGTGAAGTACATAGAATCAATGTGAAGTCCACAGTGTAAAAAGTGAAATACTAATGAAGATGTATTTTCAGATCACAGTGACCCGATAGAGAAATCCCAGGTTGTTGTTCAGCTGCCGAGCAGCGAGAGGCTGAAGCCCTCCTACGTACACAGGTACACAAGTACACATGTACACATGTACTCTGTCTGGCGAGAGGAAACGAGCGACGCAGTCACTAACTACTTCCAGGTTTCTGTTTGCAGTTTCGGAGTGACGGAGAACTACTTTGTGTTTGTGGAGCAGCCGGTGAAGATCAACCTGCTGAAGTTCCTGTCGGCCTGGAGCGTCAGAGGAGCCACGTACATGGACTGCTTCCAGCCCAGTGAGACCATGGGGGCGAGTACCAGTACCTTTTTCATTTCAGCGCCGTTCTCCGTGTTCTGAGTCGTCCTCTATGTGGTAACTTCCAGGTTTTTAGTCGCCACGGCGCCACCTTGCTCCACCAGGTGGCGCTCTTGGTTTGAATTTGAAGATAGAGGCTGAAGGACTGGCAATGAAGTGTGTTTTCAAACGTTTGTTGAGCAGACAGCGCCATCTAGTGGCTCCACGAAATAAAGACACTGGTTCATGTAGCTTGAAACGTCTGAGCGACGCTGCCCCCTGGTGTTCAGACAAGGTACAGGAGAGGAGGCGCTCTGGACGCTGCTGTTTACAGTGTGTGTGTGTGTGTGTGTGTGTGTGTGTGTGTGTGTGTGTGTGTGTGTGTGTGTGTGTGTGTGTGTGTGTGCGTTGCAGACCTGGTTCCACCTGGCCTCCAAGGACCCGGCGGTCTACATGAGCAGCCACAAGTTCAGAACGTCGGCTTTCAACATCTTCCATCACATCAACGCCTACGAAGACGACGGCTTCGTCGTGGTCGACCTCTGCACGTGGAAGGGGTGAGTGTGACGCCCCTGTCGCCACGGCAACGCCGCTTCTCGTTACCGAGGCGTTTATTTTTTTTTTCTTAAAAACGGGTTTCCAGAGTGGAAAAATGTGAAAAGTGCCGCCTCGGCCTTCGCGTGTTAGTGGAGAAAAAGCACATGAGCTGAAAACGATGATGTCATGGCTCCGCCTCTTGACCTATAACCCCGCCTCCTCTCTGTGATGTCACAGAACAACAACAACAACACCAACATGCTGGATTTGTTGATGTCTCAGTTTCTTCGTGCTCTGTGTCTTCTTCTCTGTTTATGGTGTATTGTGTGTGTGTGTGTGTGTGTGTGTGTGTGTGTGTGTGTGTGTGTGTGTGTGTGTGTGTGTGTGTGTGTGTGTGTGTGTGTGTGTGTGTCTACAGTCATGACTTTGTGTACGAGTACCTGTACCTGGCCAACCTGAGGCAGGACTGGGAGGAGGTGAAGAAAGCCGCTCTGAAGGCTCCTCAGCCTGAAGTCAGACGATACGTACTGCCACTGGACCTTCACAAGGTCGGTACACACACACACACACACACACACACACACACACACACACACACACACACACACACACACACACACACACACACACACACACACACACACACACACGTTTATCGCACTAAAGTTGTCACGACCCTAAACCCTCCCGTTATTGTTTACACGAGCCGCTTTGCGCCTGCCGGTTTGTTTTGTTGACTTGGTTTATTGAAACGTCTGCGCTGCACTGCCCCCTGCTGTTCAGACGAGGAGGAGCTTCAGCAGTGTTGCCTGATTGGGCTATTTTTTTGGTTGAAGTCAGGCGGGGGAAAAAAAATACATTGGGCCGGTTCATGGTACATGGAACTTTGTGGTTGTGGGCTGGTTTTTATTGGAATGGGAAGGTTCTAAGATGTGATTGGGCTGGAAACTGTCAATCTGATCTGGCAACACCGGAACTGGGCTGCTGTTTACGGTGTGTGTGTGTGTGTGTGTGTGTGTGTGTGTGTTCAGGAGGAGGCCGGTAAGAACCTGGTGTCTCTGTCCTACACAACAGCGACGGCTGTTCTCCGCAGCGACGGCACCGTGTGGCTGGAACCAGAAGTCCTGTTCTCTGGACCAAGACTGGGTAACACACACACACTCACACACACACACACACACACACACACACGGACGTATGTGTGGTAACCCTTTGCCATGTCGACCCTCCCAGCGTTTGAGTTCCCACAGATCAACTACCCCCGGTGCAGCGGGAGGAAGTACTGCTTCACGTACGGCCTGGCGCTCAACCACTTCATCCCCGACCGGGTAGGAGCTGCTCCTCCTCCTCCTCCTCCTCCTCCTCCTCATCGCCGCCCGTCTCCTCCCGACGCCGCGGCGTGCTAACGTCCGCCGTTTTCCCGCCCGCAGATCGTCAAGCTGAACGTGCAGACCAAAGAGACGCTGGTGTGGCAGGAAGACGAGTGCTACCCGTCGGAGCCGCTGTTCGTGGCCACGCCCGGGGCGACGGAGGAGGACGACGGTACGGCGACTTTTAGCCTCGCCTCGTGGCTGATGTCCAAACCGCTCGGCGGAAGAGTTAAATCCACCTCCGAGTGAAAAGATTCTTATCTCAGTTTAGTTCAGTTTAACTTCCTTTAGCTTGTCTTTGTTCAGTTTCTTAGTTTGTTTCTTCACGTTACCGTCGCCAGCAAAAGTTTTGAGCGAAGTTGCCTGAAGTTTATTTACATATTTATTTATCTGAGCCAACAAACGTTGGCCGACTAACATTTGGCCGAGAACATGTTTTCGTCTGCGCCGTATATTGGTTTGTATTTATGTAGATTTTCACGAAAAACTACTCGCCTGAATTGCGTGAAAGCTTCAGGGATGATTTGTCATCATCCATTGGAGTTTGGGACGTGAACAACTCACCCTTTCAGAATAAATCCCCCCCACCACCACTAAACGTACAAAACGGATGAGAGCGGCACCTCATGGATCAAAGGAGATCAGCGTCTGTTGCCATGGAGACGATCCCCGCTTACTGTTTCACACACTGACCCACCAAGATAGCGCTAACGGCTAATATACTGAGTTCTACAAACAAATGAGAGTTGGCGATGGTCTGTGCTCTACCGAGTGTAGCTCTAGGTAACTCTGTGTGTGTGTGTGTGTGTGTGTGTGTGTGTGTGTGTTCCAGGTGTGTTGTTGAGCATCGTGGTGAAACCCGGCGCGGAGCGGCCCGGCTTCCTGCTCATTCTGGACGCCGTGACGCTGACGGAGCTGGCCAGAGCGGAGGTGGACGCCGTCATACCGGTCACCCTACACGGGCTGTACAGACCCCCTCCGACCCTCCCCCGACCCGACCAGGGGGGGGGTCCCTGACTGAAAAACTTAAAGAAAAGTCCCTTTATGCCCCGTTTACACAACAACGCTCTCCAGTGAACAGGAAGCCTTTTGAAAAAATGTAATCACACATGTGACGTGAATATTTTTCACATATCTGTACTGAGGTAAACAATAGAGATCATATTAGTTCTTGTTTTGATAATGTACCGCTTAGTGTTTTTGTGTTTTGTTTGTTTTTGATCTTGTGGAATAAACCTTGGGGAAAATGGCAGCAATGTGCTTTTTGTAGTCGACTTTTGGAATCTTGTAGGTCACATAGAGCAGCAATCAATTGTGCAACAAAGACTACAGATTACTTCTGATCTAACTGTATCTATGGTATGTACATCCATACATCTACACTAATAAATGATTCCCCCTGGAACACACACTGCTAAAGAAGGTTCCGGACTGTGTGGGGTTTAAAAGTTAAGTGTTTGGTTTAAAGGTTTATTTGTCCATATGACAATTCTACGGTGGCCCTGAAGTGCAAACCACAACAACAAATCACTAAACACAACAACAAATTGAAAAACACAACTGCAAATTGAAAAACATGACAGCAAATTCAAAAACAAAAAATTACTTCTGGTTCAAAGGCTGAACGGCTCCGTCGTCCAATCAGAGAGCTCGTCTGCTGCTCTTCCTTTAAAATTAATATTGTGTTTTTGAATTTGCTGTTGTGTTTAGTGATTTGTTGTTGTGGTTTGCACTTCCGGGCCACCGTACAATTCTCTGCATTAACTTGTCGCCACGGCGACAACACAAACAGCTCAACCCTTTTATTCTTCTTTTTTTTTTTTTTAAACAATCAAGAAATGTTTCCCATTTCACCAAAACAAGCACACACGTTTTGTGATTGAAGGAGTTTAATCTCAAAAACATACAAAAACCATTAACAACATTAAAAACTAATTACATAGTGCAACTTTTTTTATTTTCCTTATTTCAATGTGTAAAATTAATATTACACAGAGTAGAAATCCTGACGTGGCTCCATGTGTCCAACTGCTTTAAGGCTTAACCGGCGTTAGAACAAAACTGAACTTCAGAATCAGAAACATAAAAGCAGACGATTTCTGTCTTTCAGTTGCTTTGATAAAACCCCGACTGACAGATTCCATGTGGAGATTCTGGTAATGCCTCAATCTCACAAACTGTTAAAAAAAAACGTGTTTAAAAAGACTGTAAATACTCTGCGATTGTATCCCAGTAAGAGTAAATCCTGGAGAGATTAAATGTTAATAAAGCACGAGTGAGATGGAGGAAACTACGCGTCCGCAAAGACGAAATGTTTTCTTCTGCGAGTATTTATTTATTTATTTATTGGTTTGTATGTATGTATGTTACCAACTGTTCGCAAAAAAACCCCAAAAAATACTTGTGAATTGCGTGATCTCTCCGGGGGTGACTCGTCGTTTTAGTTAAAGCTACGTTACCATGGCAACGCAACTTTAAAGTCTCTGCGACTGGCCCCCCCGTCCGGGTGGAACTCCGAGCACACGAGACCACGAAGGCGAATACAGACGAGACCCGGCGGGTTTGGAGAGAAAAGACATTCTGTCTGTCGGAAGAGGCGATTTGAGACGTCGAGGAGTTGACGACTCATTTCCTGGCGATTTGGTTCACGTTTGATCCGGGATCGTCTCCACAAACAAACAAACGCCTGATTTTTAAGTAGAATTTTTTTGTTTTAAATGTTTTCACCGACTCTTTGACAGGAAACCAGTTTTTTCTTTTCCCCTCTCCGTCATGAACGTTTGTGAGAGCAGCTGGCGGCGGGTCGTGGCGTCCGGAGGAAGCGAGTGGCGGCAGGATGAAGACGTTCACATGCGCAGCGGCGCCGCCGGAGACTTGCTGGTGGACAGCTGGTACTGCTGCTGCTTGATGATGTCCAGGGAGTCTCTGAGGACCTTCGAGACATGAACACACAACAATTTCATGTCTCCGTCCATTTAACGTCAATGCTACACGCTACGCTACGCTACGCTACGTCCGCATACCTTCCTCGTGTCCTGAGGCAGAATCACTCCGTCGTCCCACAACCTGCCGGAGGAGAAGAAAGCAGAACTCTCCTCCTCCAGCCGCCGGTTCAACTTCTCCTCCTGCTCCTGCTGCTGCTCGCCAGCAGGGGGCAGCAGAGAGCCGGCCGCGCCCGGAGCCGTCAGGGACACTCTGGCGTTGGGCCACAGGTACAGGAAGTTGGGGTCAAACGCCCGTCCACACTGGGGAGAGGAACGTCAGGGCTGTGACAAGAGTTTGTTTTCTAGCGATTCTATAAACGTCCTTTCTCGTCTCCCGAACCGGTTCGACGAGAGACTTTATTTATTTATTTAGTTATTTGAAATGTGCCAAGACAAAGACGGTCTGATCTGAAAATATGTCTGGACGTCCATCCAACCAATAGACTAACCAACTAACTAACAGATCAACCAACTAACAGACCAACAGACCGATCAACTAACAGACCAACCAACCATTTAACCAACTGACCAACTAACAGACCAACCGACCGAACAACAAACCAACCGACCAACCATTTAACCAACAGACAGACCATTTAACCAACTGACCAACTAACTAACAGATCAACCGACCGACCAACAAACAACCCGACCCACCAACCGACCAACCAACTAACTAACTAACAGACCAACTAACTAACAGACCAACCGACCGCCCAACCAATCAACCAACTAACCGACCGACCAACCAACTAACAGACTAACCAACGGAACCAAAAGACCAACCGACCAACTGACCAACGAACTGACTGACCAACTATCCGAACAGCCAAGAGACCAACCAACCGAACAATCAACCAACCAACAGACT
Source organism: Blennius ocellaris (assembly GCF_963422515.1). NCBI lineage: Eukaryota > Metazoa > Chordata > Actinopteri > Blenniiformes > Blenniidae > Blennius > Blennius ocellaris. The sequence continues at coordinate 26,072,925 of NC_137661.1, read as the reverse complement.
TACAAACCGACTGATCAACCAAGCAACAGACCAACAAAAACGACTAACAAACTGACCGACCAACTGATCAACCAATGGAACAGCCAATGGATCAACCAACTGACGGCAGGCGGGTCAACCCTCCATCCAGTACAAACACTGATATGACGGTGTGACTGACTGTCAAGAGTCAAGAGGACATTTTCACGATGAAAACAGTATTTGATGATTCTCAGTCGATTCAACAAACAGTTTTGTAAGAATCCAGAAAAAAAAGATCAATGTAGTGACTTTTAAACCGAACTACTTTCTGCGAGGAGGGTTTCCATAAACACAACCTTCAGGACGACGTTCACTTCCTCAACAACCGTTGACGCGGACCTCGACCTCGGGCTCCAGACAGAAGAGACTCACCATGCTGTAGCTGTCCACGCCGTGGCAGCCGCCGATCACCACCGTGACTTTGGGGACGGAGGCGCATGCTATCGCAGACATCATGGAACCCAGAGCCTTCAGACGGTTCCCGTTGACCTCCGACTGGACGACACACAGTCGGGACATTGTAGTCCAAGTGAGTACATTTGTCTTGAAGTACCAGTGTGGGGGACAGTGTCAGTAGTACCTGAGTGGTGGACAGTGTCAGTAGTACCGGAGTTGAGGATAGTGTCAGTAGTACCTGAGTAGTGGACAGTGTCAGTAGTAGACAGTGTCAGTAGTACCTGAGTAGTGGACAGTGTCAGTAGTACCTGAGTAGTGGACAGTGTCAGTAGTACCAGTACCTGAGCGGTGGACAGTAGTGGACAGTAGTACCTGAGCGGTGGGCAGTGTCAGTAGTACCAGTACCTGAGCGGTGGACAGTGTCAGTAGTACCTGAGCGGTGGGCAGTGTCAGTAGTACCAGTACCTGAGCGGTGGACAGTGTCAGTAGTACCTGAGCGGTGGACAGTAGTGGACAGTAGTACCTGAGCGGTGGACAGTGTCAGTAGTACCTGAGCGGTGGACAGTAGTGGACAGTAGTACCTGAGCGGTGGACAGTAGTGGACAGTAGTACCTGAGCGGTGGACAGTAGTACCTGAGTTGAGGACAGTGTCAGTAGTACCTGAGCGGTGGACAGTGTCTCCGGTGGCGTTGGCGCCGTGTTCTGGAGGAAGACCAGCGGGACGTCTCTCTGGTCACACAGCTGGACAAAATGGCTTCCTTTCAGCGCCGCCTCGGAGGACAGCTCTCCGTTACTGGCTGCGATTCCCACCAGGTGGCTGAGAGACGGGACAGGTCAAACATGGGACAGTCTTCACTTCATGGCTCAGATCTGTCTTTTTAAAACTCCCGAGAAAACAAGCGACTTCACAAGTTAAGAAATATCTAAATATGGAATTTGAACGCTGCAGAAAATGTTTCCATGTTTCAATAATCCTGATTACTTCCAATTCAACAGTAAATCCGTAAAACGGGCCAGTAAATACGACGTTTTTTTTTACCCATGAACCTTTGCGAACCCGGTGACCAGGGTGGCACCGTAGCCAGATTTGAACTCCTGGAAGCGGCTGCCGTCGACCAGCCGAGACACGATCTGCACACAAACACAGACGTTAAAAAACCTCCAGACGACCGCAGCTTCCAGACGACGGAGGAGTTTGTCGTTTACCAGTCGGACGTCCAGACTGTGGCTGAAGCTCTTGGGGGCGAGACCCAGCAGCTCCTCCGGGCTCTGCAGGGGCTCGTCCTCCCTCCTCCCCCCCTCCTCTTCCTCCCTCCTCCCCTCCTCCTCTTCCTCGGGCAGCCGGAAGTTGAGGGTGGAGATGATGTTCCTGGTGTGGAGGAACGCCTCCTTCTCCTCCCAGGCGAAGTGATCCACACAACCACTCACCCTGCAGGGAGGAGGAGAGGAGTGAGAGATCACTGGTCTGCTGCTACTGACGGGGGGGGGGGGGGAGAGAGAGAGAGAGAGAGAGAGAGAGAGAGAGAGAGAGGAGGGAATGAGAGAAAGAGAGAGGGAGAGGGAGAAAGAGGAGGGAATGAGAGCCAGAGAGAGAGGGAGAGAGAGGGGAGGGAAGGTAGAGCGAGAGAGAGAGAGAGAGGGCGAGGGAGAGACAGAGAGAGAGATGGCACAGACTACAGGTAGAGAAAGAGAGAGAGAGAGAGAGGCGGGAGGGACAGAGGGAGCGAGAGAGCACAGACTACGAGAGAGAGAGAGCGAGAGAGGAGGGAATGAGAGAGATAGAGAGAGAGGGAGAAAGAGAGGAGGAGGAGGAGGGGATGAGAGAGAGAGAGAGTGGAGGGAATGAGAGAGGGAGAGAGAGAGGAGGAGGGAATAAGAGAGAGACAGAAAGAGAGATGGCAGACTACAGGTAGAGAAAGAGAGAGAGAGAGAGAAAGAGAGAGAGAGAGAGAAAGAGAGAGAGAGAGGCGGGAGGGACAGAGGGAGCGAGAGGGCACAGACTACGAGAGAGAGAGAGCGAGAGAGGAGGGAATGAGAGAGATAGAGAGAGAGAGAGGGAGAGAGAGAGAGGAGGAGGGGATGAGAGGGAGAGAGAGAGAGGAGGAGGGAATGAGAGAGATAGAGAGAGAGGGAGAAAGAGAGGAGGAGGAGGAGGGGATGAGAGAGAGAGAGAGTGGAGGGAATGAGAGAGGGAGAGAGAGAGGAGGGAATAAGAGAGAGACAGAAAGAGAGATGGCAGACTACAGGTAGAGAAAGAGAGAGAGAGGTACGTAGAAAGAGAGAGAGAGCGAGAGAGAGAGCGATGGCACAGACTACAGGTAAAGAGAGCGAGAGCGAGAGAGAGAGAGAGAGGAAAGAAGTTTCTCCTCCATCAGTTTCAACCCGAGAACCAAGCGTTGTGCAGAACCCCCAGGAGCCACCAGGGGGCAGCAGTGACAACCAGGAGTAGTCCCGGGTGACGGGACGGCGACCAGGGGCTGAAGAGAAGACGGAGTGACGGAGGTGACGGAGGTGACGGAGGGGTGAACCTACTCGGAGTGCAGCTTGGCTCCTCCCAGGTCCTCTGGTGTTACCTCCTCCCCCGTAGCGGCCTTGACCAGCGGCGGCCCCCCCAGGAAGATGGTTCCTATGCGGTGCACCATCACGGCCTCCTCCGCCATCGTGGGCACGTAAGCACCGCCCGCCGTGCACGAGCCGCACACCAGCGCCACCTGCAGGGTCAGTGAGTGTTTTTTTATATATACATCAACACAGGCAGGTTCAATTAACGTGAATCTACATTTTATTCCACTTTTTGCACATTAAAAAAAAAATCATATTGAAGCAACATTGTTTTTTTTTAAATACTGTACATAGTAATAGATTACCTGGGGGATCTTCATGGCAGACATGATGGCTTCGTTGTAAAACGTCCTCCCGCCGTGCATCCTGTCAGGGAAAATCTCTGACTGGACGTTTTCACACAAACAGGAAATCAAATCCGTCAGAATAATGTTCAGATGAAAAGCTTTAAAAATTAATAAGATTTGATTAAAAAGCGGGTCAAAATCACACATATTTTGGATGAGACTGACTTTATATTGTTAATAGAGGCTACAGAGTTTCACATTTTAACATTTTCGGGTGGTGGTGGTGTGCCTCCAGATGTTTCCAAACAAAAAAGTGTGCTATCTTGTATTTTACCATAAAGGCGCTAATAAAAGCGCAGTTTAAAAAAAAAAAAATCCAGTGCGGGGCTTCGCTTGACGGCAGTGAGGAAACTGGTGTTTCTGTGCTTCTGGGCGTTGACGTGTTACCTGCAGGGGGAGGAAGGCCCCCCCGGAGTCCACCAGGTAGACGCAGGGCAGCCGGTTCTGGACGGCGATCTGCTGCGCTCGCAGCTGCTTCTTCACCGTGATGGGGTATGCCGTCCCGCCCTTCACCGTCGCGTCGTTGGCGATGAAGACGCACCAGAGGCCGTTGATCCTGCCGACGCCTGCCGGAGAATCATCATCATGTTGATACTTTGGCCGTCCGCTGACAAAGCTAAGCTCAGTACTTGAAGCTAATTAATGCTAGTGGCAGCCGTTAGCATGACTCGGCTTTAAAATGACGCGGAACCTAAACTACTGGTGTAACACGCCGTTATCATCATCAATATATGTTAGGTTTACGGCAGGTATAACGACGGAGAAGAAACCATACATTCATAACTTTTTTCGGGAAATTTAAAAAGTAGCACCTTACCGCTAAGTCGCTAGCGCCTGCGCGTTAGGGTTAAATGTGTCGTCATTTCCTGTCTGACCGGCTGCACTGGAAATGCAGCCAAATGCGCGTTTCGCAACGAAAACGCCACATAATCGATTTTTTCTCCGGATTATATGAATGTTGAGGTCGTCTGGAGCCAAAATCATAATCACGATTAAAATTTGATTAATCGAGCGGTCGGAGGTCGGAGGTCAGAGGTGGGAGGTCGGGGGCGAGAGGCTGACCGGTGAGGCAGCCAGCTGAAGGGATGTCTCCGTACGGCAGGCCCAGACCAGCGAACGGAGACAGCTCCAGGTAGTCCTCATCATCCAGGAGGAGGCGGAGCCTGTCCCTCACCAGCAGCTTCTTGTTCCTCTGGGTGTGTCTGGTCACTGCGCTGTCGCCTCCCCCTTTCCTCACCCGCTCACTGAGCTCCCAGAACCTGAGACAGACCAGAGAGGGACAGAGAGACGGACCAGAGAGACAGACAGACCAGAGAGGGACAGAGAGAGGGACAGACCAGAGAGACAGACAGACCAGAGAGACAGACAGACAGACCAGAGAGGGACAGACCAGCGGGGGACAGACCAGAGAGACAGACAGACCAGAGAGGGACCAGAGAGACAGACAGACCAGAGAGGGACAGACCAGAGAGAGAGACAGACCGGAGAGACAGACAGACCAGAGAGGGACAGACCAGCGGGGGACAGACCAGAGAGACAGACAGACCAGAGAGGGACAGACCAGAGAGAGAGACAGACCAGAGAGACAGACAGACCAGTGAGAGACAGACCAGAGAGAGAGACAGACCAGAGAGACAGACCAGTGAGAGAGAGAGACAGACCAGAGAGACAGACAGACCAGAGAGAGACCACAGAGAGGGACAGACCAGAGAGAGACCAGAGAGACAGACCAGTGAGAGAGAGAGAGACAGAACAGAGAGACAGACGGACCAGAGAGAGACAGAACAGAGAGACAGACAGACCAGAGAGAGACCACAGAGAGGGACAGACCAGTGAGAGACAGACAGGTCACAAGACGTCAGTGAGACGGTACTTTCACCACCATGAGACGTCCAGATTGAAGTTTCTGGAAGTATTATGTAGTACTGGTGGGAAATGTTTGAGCTCTTGTAAAAGTGGAATTTGTAGTCGTGTACCATGAACGTAGTATAAATATTACATGGTATAAAAACATCCCCGAGACGTGAGCAAAGTTGTTGGTTTTCATTTGAAGTCATGTAAACGTGAGATTGTCCCGACAGAAGGTTCTGCTCACGTACTTGCGGCTGCAGGCGCTGCTGTTCTGGACGTTGTCCTGGTAGACGTGTCTCTGGGCCGGCGGGACGGGGAGGTCCAGCACCGGGAAGGAGCTGCGCAGAGCTTTCCTCCTCCCGGGGGCGGAGCTTGTCCAGCGCACCGAGCGGCGCCAGTGCTGCTCCACAAACCTGCAACAACAACAACAACAACAACAACACAATCACAGTTTAGGAGGTAGTTTTAGTCTAGTTTAGGTTCATATGGAGGTGATTTAGTCCAGTTGGGAGGTAGTTTTAGTCTTGGGGAAGTTTTAGTCTATTTATAGAGGTTGTTCTAGTTTGTGTGTGTCGCTTTGATACTTTGTTTGATACTTTGTTCAGCCACGTTACTTTGTTGCTTCCTGTTCACACACACACACACACACACACACACACACACAGACACAGACACACACACACACACACACACACACACACACACACACACACACACACACACACACACACACACACACTGCAGGAAGAGTGTGACATGAAACATCAAAGAACCAGCAGTAGTAGTAGAAGTAGAAGTACTAGCAGTAGCAGTAGAAGTAGTAGCAGCAGTAGCAGGAGCAGTAGCAGTAGTAATAGTACTAGCAGTAGCAGCAGTAGCAGTAGTAACAGTAGTAGCAGCAGCAGTAGCAGTAGCAGTAGAAGTAGTAGTAGCAGCAGTAGTAGCAGTAGTAGTAGCAGCAGCAGTAGCAGTAGAAGTAGTAGCAGCAGTACTACCAGTAGTACTAGCAGTAGCAGCAGTAGCAGTAGTAACAGTAGTAGCAGCAGGAGTAGCAGTAGAAGTAGTAGTAGCAGTAGTAGTAGCAGTAGAAGTAGTAGCAGCAGTACTACCAGTAGTACTAGCAGTAGTAGTAGCAGTAGCAGTAGCAGTAATAGTAGTAGCAGTAGCAGTAGTAATAGTAGTAGCAGTAGCAGTAGCAATAGCAGTTGCAGTAGTAATAGCAGTAGCAGTAGCAGTAGTAATAGTACTAGCAGCAGCAGTAGCAGTAGCAGTAGAAGTAGAAGTAGCAGCAGCAGTACCAGTAGCAGTAGCAGTAGCAGTAGCAGTAGCAGTCATGAAGCTCAGGGTTCCTGCACAGAGTCGCCAAACACGCAGAAGAAGCTTGTGGAGGTTCTGGTTCTGGTTCTGACCCACATTTAATGTCTGCGGCTTGTTAACTCTGGAACGTGAATCTGAATCCAGTGTGTCAAAGGTCGCGACGGTCTGCAGAGGAACGAAGGTCGATAAAAGTGCGTTTTGATTAAAAAAAAAAAAAAAAAGTCTCACCTGGCGGCGCAGCGGTGCATGTCTGTCTGCCGAACAGCCGAATGAAGAGTTTACTGGACGAAAAGTCCACAAAACACCCCGATAACAACACCGCCAAACAGATTCTAGCTCTTCTTCGTCTTCTTTATCTTGGTCTTCTTCTTCTTCTTCTGTGGTGGAGTCTCATGTTACTGTGCTGCCCCCTACTGGACCGAAATACAAACGCGTCCTTCTTCCGAAACTTTCTAAATACGAGCCTTTTCTTTTCTTTTCCCCAAAAACTTCATCACACTTGAGGTTTGTTTTTTATTTTCTCACATCGCTGCGTATTTTATTAGAATGATAGTTTGAAAGAGAAGAAGAAACAAGTAGAAGAAGAAACAAAAAAAACGCTTTTTGTTCACAAAGTGTCTGACAACATTCAGAGTAAAAAAAAAAAAAATCTGTGCACAACAATATGGAGAAAGAAGAAGTACTGCCATTGGATACCACATGGTAAAAACAAACAAACAAACAGACTGACATCCTGTTTAAACACATTGTACCTGCTGTTTTAGTATTTTTATTCTAGATTTACCTGATTCATTAGGAGGGCATTAAGTAACACACAAACACACACACACACACATGGAGTTTATTACAGGAATGTAGTGAAGAGTGTGTTTTGTGTTTTTCGCTGAGCAGCTCACGTTACAGTTCAGTTTCCTGTTGGTTGTTTTTCTTGCATGACGTTAAAGCGAAGCGGCCATCAGGCACACACACAGTTTTAGATGTATATTATTGATTAGAACAGTTTAGAAAAAGTTTGGTGTTTGCATACAGGCAATAAAAACAACAACAAAAAGAAAACAACCTTTAAACTCGGAGTGTTCAGTCCGATTTATGTTAAAAACACCGTCAAAGTCCCTGCAATGTGAATGAATGTGGCAACGTGAAGCAGGAAGTTCACTTTAGTGCAGAAACAATCATAATATCAAGACAATTTATTATTTTTATTTAAAAAAAAAAAAAAAAAAAAAATTTGCTTTTTACAGCATCTTGAATGAGATTAACCACAAAAAGTCGAAGTATCTTTGGGTTTCGGACATTTAGTCCCACAAAACCAGCAACTGGAAGACGTCCACTATCGAAGTCACTTTAACGAGTCGGGAGCCAGAAATCGCTTAAATTAAAAAAACAAAAACATGTTAGATTAAAAAAAACGTAAAAAAAACAAAAAAAACATGAGTTTTGTGACCAAATGGAAAGCGATAAAAACAATAAAAGATAGGTAGCTTTCAAATGTTACGAAGAAACGTGTCGAACAGTCCCGACACGCTGGAAGACGACGACCTCGGAGAAACAGACGTGATTTTATATTAAAAAAAATTTTTTTTAGCGCGGAAGAAAATTCCAAAGAATCAACAGAATCTAGAAAAATGCTAAATTTCGAGGACGTCGTCGGAGCCGCGCTTCTTCTTCTTCTTCTTCTTCACACAGTGGTCATGATAACAAGAGTTCACGCCTCTCAGCAGACGGCACAGGACTTCACTCATTCACTCACTCGCTCACTTCCGTCCTGTGGAAGTTCGGGACAAAGTGCGTGGGTTCAACTCAAACCTCAAGAGCGTCGACCAATCAGACAACGGCAACAACAATCACCATGGAGACATTCAACACGTGTTCATATGTACAAATCATGTTCGGTGAAGCGTACGCGCGCGGGCGACTTCGCTCGGAGACTGAAAAGGTGTGAAAACGCGGAAGATGACGACGGAAGAAGTGAAGAGGACAAACAAACAAACAAACAAACAAACAATAAAAACAGTTTTAAGGCAGAGTCTTTCACTGCTACGAAACCAGAGATCCGTCGACGTGGTTTGGTGTTTTGAAGAAGAAGAATTAAGGAGGGGGTGGAAGTGTCCCATTCTGGATCTAGTTGAAGTTCCAGTGAAGCGATGAGGCCCTCTGCTGGTGGAGCGGTGGAAGTGCAGGCAGAACAGGAGCAAAAACCAGAGGAGGAGGAAGAGATCCTGACCTGCTGTCTGTCTCGTGAGTCTCAGAGAAACACACAATGAACACTCATGCCCCACACACACATATATACACATACACATACACACACACACACACATACACATGCGGCTGATGGCGTACGATGGCGGCAGGCATGAGGAGCAGAGTGGCTCAGGCAGGCAGACGACGCATGACGAGTGGTTAGTCATCGCTGTTAAACAAGAGTACCTGACAAGTACTGCAGTCAGGGTGGTCAGTAGCACCGTAGTACCGTAGTACCCGTCACACAGAGACCAGAGTACCTGGTGAACGCCGTTCGCTGGAACAGGTTCACCTGGACCTGCTGCGGGTTTTTTTTTTTTTTTTTTTTAGTCCCGTTAAGAAGTTAGTCGCCCTTCTGTGAGGGTCGGGGTTACCGGAGTTACTCGAGTACTCCTGAGTACTCGTGTGGTTCAATCCAGAGAACTGCAGTTTATTAGGAAGCAGCAGCTGAAGTTTTCTAGCAAAAAAAACACGGATTAAATAATAGATTCTGTACTTTGTCGTTCACGTCGTGAATGAATGTTGATTAAACAAAACAAAAAAAAACAAACCTTCAGCCTGCTGTGCATAATAAACTGGGGTCACCAGAGGGCGCTGTGGTTAAAAATTTTAAAAATAAAATAAAACAACCACTATTATCTATTATTGTGAAAGGTCACACGCCACTTCCTGTCCACTGACTTTTCTGCGGTGGTTATGAGAGCATGCAGACATGCAGACATGAAAAGAAATGATGATGATAAAGACTTTCCTGGCAGCTGCTTTATCTCTCTTTTATCTTTACTTTCATCTCTCTCCCTCCCTCTCTCTCTCTCTCTCTCTCTCTCTCTCTCTCTCACCACCACCACCACCACCACCAATCAGAGATCAGTGCGAGCCCTTCACCAGCCAATCACATCGCCCGGCCACTCTGCAGACCCTCAGGAGCAACCTGCAGCCACACGGAGAGAGACACGGTTAAACACACAAAGCTGATCCAGGTTCTCATAAAAGGGTTAATTAAAAAAAAAAAAAAAAATTTAAAACAGGAAAACGCCTCCAAGCTCTTTAAAATCGTCTCGCGTCAAAAATTGATTTTAATCAGTCAAATAGCAAACGCTCTAATTAACGAAGAATTATAAACAATAAACCTGTAATTTCTATATTTTCACTATATTCTGATTTATTCCTGCAGGATTATAAAAGTTTTACCGTTTAAAAAAAAAAACCAACTAATTTTCTTATTGTAAATTTTTGCATTTTTGTGAATTACCTGCACCGACACACAGGGAAACCCGTTATTAAGTCATTCAATTGATCAAAAATGTGAGAAAAAATCTTCTTATTTTTGTTTCGTACTTTCATTTGCAAACTCCTCCCTTTTTTAAAGAATTCAATTAAAAGCGTCAATCGGGCTGAAAAAAAAGAGATGCATTAATAAGAAAACAGGATAAAACGGTTTATAATCTTGTTCTTGTTGATTTCATGTTTTAAACTTGGTCAATAAAACGAGAAGCTACTCAATATGATATAATTTCTTTTTTCTTTTGCACAATTCAGAGCCAATTCACGTTTATCTTTTTAGACCCCGAATAGATTATTTACAGGGAAAAATGCAGGATCAGATTTGAGTGATTTTTTTTCTTTGTAAATAGTAAAACCTTTAAAAATTCATTTTCTGTTTAAATTTGTAGAGAAGACAAAAAAAAAAAAAAAAAAAAAATGCATTTTTTTTTTCTCGATAAAAAAAAAGATTTTCAAATGACTCAAACAGTGAAACTCCTTCAACAAAGTCAGGTTTAAGTTTTCAAACTGGATCATCTCGTCAGGAAAACCTCACAAACAAACAAACAAACGAACTGCAGTCTGATTAAAATCAAAGTTTTAAAATCAGACAGTTTGAACATCTGCAATATAAAAAGTGAACAGAGAGCAAAAACAAATAAAATCTTGTTTCTAATATATATTAAAAAAATTCTAAATAAAAATCAATTTGATCGATTGAAAGCAGCTCTTACACACACACGCACACACACACACACACACAGCAGTGTTAAGGAGAGGTGATGCCAGATGAAGGGGGCGGGGCCAGATGAGGGGGGGGGAGGGGGGCGGAGCCAGGCGGTCCATGCAGGAGGTTGCGTGTCTCCCCGGCGTGAGACGTGGAGAAATGAGAGGACAGGCGGAGGACGGAGGCCTCAGATGTAGGTGACGGCACCTTTGCTGTTCTTCTCCATGGTGATTTCCACGTAGGAAGTAGGGACGTAGCCTTCCTCGCCGCCTTGCTTCCTCGCCCGAGTCCAGCCGTCGCCTTTGTCCTCCTCGATGATGTACAGCACCTGGAGACACGGCGGGACGGAGACGGTCAGACTGCTTCAACTGCACCCGCGCTTTGACGTACCGAGTTACACATAACTAAAATACAGCTAAAATCATGATAATAGGATTAAACCAAACTTAAAATGATTATATTAGGATTAAAATAGACCAAAAAATACCATAATCGGACTAAAATAAACTTAGAATTACCATAGTAGTATTAGACTAAACTTAAAATTACCATATTAGGATTAAAATACAGCTAAAATGACTAATAGGACTAAAATAAACTTAAAATTAATAAATTAATAAATTTAGAATTACCATAGTAGGATTAGAATACATTTTAAATGACCATAGTAGGATTAGACTACACTTAAAATTACAATAACAGGATTAAGTTACAGATAAAATCACCATAATTGGATCAAAAATATACTTAAAATCACCATAGTAGGATTAAAATAGAGCTAAAATGACCATAATAGGACTAAAATAAACTTAAAATTACTATAGGAGATTAGAATAAATTTCAAATTCCCATAGTAGGGTTAGAATAAATTTAGAATTACCATAGTAGGATTAGAATACAATTCAAATTACCATAGTAGGATTAGAATACATTTAAAATTACTATAGTAGGATTACAATACATTTAGAATTACCATAGTAGGATTAGAGTAACTTTAAAATTACCATAGTAGGATTAGAATAACTTTAAAATTACCATAGTAGGGTTAGAATAAATTTAGAATTACCATAGTAGGATTAGAATACATTTCAAATTACCATAGTAGGATTAGAATACATTTAAAATTACTATAGTAGGATTACAATACATTTAGAATTACCATAGTAGGATTAGAGTAACTTTAAAATTACCATAGTAGGACTAGAATAAATTTAGAATTACCATAGTAGGATTAGAATACATTTAAAATTCCATAGTAGGATGAGAATAAACGTAAAATTACCATAGTAGGATTTGAAATACAGCTAAAATTACCACAGTAGAATTAGAATTTAAAATGAGAAACTGGCAAGTGGCACAAACACTGAAACAAAGCGAATCGCCATTATTTACTCTGCATGTTCTCATATTGCTCCTCCCGATGGGGGTTCTATTATTTTACTATTTTTCCTTCATAAAAATTTTTTTAACGACCGAGTCAGAAGTCACAGTGAGCCTCACCTCGTCTTCCGCCATCGCCAGCGTCCCTTCATTCTGACCTGAGGGGGCGACAGAGAAAATCCCGTTCAGGCTAAATCAGGGAGTTGAACCAGCAGCACAGTGAACCCCGCGGCTGCCGTACCGTCGAAGGAGTACAGCGCCTTGCAGTGGCCGATGACGGGCAGCGGGTCGTCGTCGTCGAACTCGTCGTCGAACTCGTGGGGGTCGGCGTTGGGCTGCGCCGGCGCGGAGCGGTGCCGCGGCGTGTGGTGCTCCTGGCTGGTGTCGTCCGTGTAGCTGCCCTCGGGACTGAGACAGGAAGTGGCCGTCAATCCTTTCACAATCACGCTTCTCGGATGGTTTCATTCAAATTCTGGCCTTTTTTTTGTGTTTATTTTGTTTGTTGTTTGTTGTTGTTGTTGTTTACCTCTCTCTGCCTTGCGGAGCGTGATGGTGGTTGTCGGCGCTGTGCCGCCTGTCGCCTCTGGAGCTCTGCTTCCCCTCCACCTCCGACAGCCACGTCTGCCGACGGACATCACAGCGGCTCAGTGTCAACCGCGTCGCCATGGCAACGGGAAGGTCGAGAGAGAGCCAGATTGTGACTGGTCTATCACGGCTTCTTGCTACACTGCCCCCTACAGGTTTGGCTGCTCATAGCAGCTCTGAATCAAGTGTGTATGTGAATCGGTGTTAATAAATATATATATATATATATATTTGTTTTTTAAACGTAGAGAGGGGAAAAAAACCAAAAAACGTGGGTACGTGTAAACGTGGCCTTCGTCGTTTGGCTCAATATGAAAGAAAACCGGCGTCGCCGGAAATCCTTCTTTAAAACACGATTCTTGGCGTCGGACCTCAGTTGAAACTGAAAATCTGGAGTTTGAAAGCCGCGGAGTTTTGGTCAAGTTTTGAACGAGGTTCAGAATGAGCTCTAAGTTTTATTCTTTTGAAAAAAAATTGATTGAAAGACAATTTATCGGTGAGGGTATAAAAACATCCCGACGCGTACCATCTGTGGCCAGGAGGTGTCACTGTGGGACAACAGGAACCTCCATTTCTACCGGATTTCACCGACGGAGCGAGAATCGTGTCTCGTTTTAAAAAGAGTGAGGAAAACGTGCAGCAGAAAATCAGAAAGGCTTTGTGGGAAAGTCTCTCCACGAGGCTTCGCGACCAGACAATCTGGAATTTCTTGCGTGTCGCCAACTTTCCCCGCCCGCTTACCTCGTTTTTATGGATTTCCGAGCGCAGCTTCTCCATGTTGCAGATGGTCTCCGATATTTTGGGCTGCAGGCTGTTGGGGTCTCCCATCTGAGGGTTCTTCTCGTACACGTCCTTCATCTTGTTCAGGGCGTCTCTGGCGGCGGACGGACAAAAAAAAAACAACACACAAACCAGTCGGCGGTAGGAAAGACAACAGACACCCCTCCCCCCCCCGCTCGCCGCCGCCGCCGTCGTTTCCCCGGGTTTACCTCTGATCCATCTCCTTCTGCAGCTCCTTGTTGAGCTCGTCGACCCGGTGCAGCAGCCGCTTCCTCCTCTGCTCCGGGGGCAAGTGGCTGAAGTCCTCCAGGGACGGCGCCTGGCGGAGACGAGGGACAGAGACATTAACGCTTCACATGGAGAGAGAGAGAGAGAGAGAGCGAGAGAGAGAGAGAGAGAGCGAGAGAGAGAGAGCCACCCGAGGTGTTAGAAGCTCGGCTCCACCACTTGAACTCCGTCAACTTGCTCCCCCTGCTGGTCGTAAGAGGCAGACGACCAGGAGGTGTAAAGTTTCCTTCCTCTGGTCAGAGCGCCAGAAAGAAAAGTTGCAGTTTGTAAGATTTCCACCCTGAGATGTTCTTTATTACGGACGCAGCAGCTTCAACACCGACCGTTTGAGTTTGAGTTTCCGTAACCCAACTGGTATTTTGCTCATAATAAATCCTGTGCTCTGCTCTGATTGGCCAGTCGGAGTCTGGAGGCGGGGCGAAGACTCGGGAGGAGCAGAGGTGAGATGAGGAGGGTCATTTTTTTACAGTCATGAAAAAAAATAAAATAAAAAATGCAACGTTGACAGTCATGTAAAAAAATTAAATAAAAAATGTAACGTAGACACTCACATAAAAAAAAAAAATGTAATGTCGATAGTCACGTAATTTTTTTTAAAAAAATGTAACGCTGACAGTCACGTAAAAAAATAAAATAAAAAATGTAACGTCGACAGTCACGTAAAAAAATAAAATAAAAAATGTAACATTGACAGTCATGTAAAAAAATAAAATAAAAAATGTAACGTCGACAGTCACGTAAAAAAATAAAATAAAAAATGTAACATTGACAGTCATGTAAAAAAATAAAATAAAAAATGTAACGTTGACAGTCGCGTAAAAAAAATAAAAAATAAAAAATGTAACGTTGACAGTCATGTAAAAAAATAAAATAAAAAATGTAACGTTGACAGTCGCGTAAAAAAAATAAAATAAAAAATGTAACGTCGACAGTCACGTAAAAAAATAAAATAAAAAATGTAACATTTACAGTCATGTAAAAAAATAAAATAAAAAATGTAACGTTGACAGTCGCGTAAAAAAAATTAAAAATGTAACGTTGACAGTCACGTAAAAAAACAAAAAAAAATGTAATGTCGATTGTCATGTAAAAAAATAAAGTAAAAAAGTAACTTTGACAGTCACGTAAAAAATTTTTTAATAAAAAATGTAATGTCGAGTCACGTAAAAAAAACTAAAAAGTAACCTTGACAATCACGCCAAAAAAATAATGTATCATCGATAGTCACGTAAATAAAAATTTTTTTTTTTAACGCTGACAGTCATGTAAAAAAATAAAATAAAAAGTAATGCTGTCAGTCACGCAAAAAACACAGGGGGGGGGGACGGAGGGGGGGTGACAGCGGGTAGGTGTGGAAATATATATATATTTTTAAAAATCCCTACAGATTATCTTATCTTGGTTAGTTTTTTTGTTTTTGTAAATTTTTCTTAAATGCATGTTGTTCCATTATTTTTATTACCAATTCCACTTAAAGCCTTTAACCATTCCTGGCAATCTTGTTTGTAGTTTTACTTTTTCTTACCCGATTTCTGGCCGTTATGAAATTAATAAAATCGTGTTTCCATGTATTTCATGTTTCCACGTTATGGACTTTAAATGAGGGGAAACGATAAAAATTAAGGAAAGAAGAAGCAGCTCCAGCTGCTTCCTGCCGTCATGAACTCACCTGTTGGTTTATTGGGAATGTGAGAGCAGAATTTAACGCGGTCGGGCAAAACTTTATGGTTTGAGGAAAGGAAGCTACTGAGAAAAGGTGGAAGGAGGCGACTCTTCTGGCTCTACTGGGGGTTTGGTGGGTCGGGAGGAAGAACTAGGTGGTGAAGCTCGGGACCACTAGTCTACACACACACACACACACACACACACATTCACTTACCATCTTCACGGACCACTGAGCCGTAATGTTATTGTTTTAAAAAAAAACAAACAAAAGAGAACAAGGGATGCTGGTTAGTCGTCAGTCTCCAAACTGCTCACACTTCCTGTCCGGGTTCCCGATATTTACAATCACTTCTGTCTGGAGACTTAAGTTTCTGTTGTAAATAACGACGACGGACAATTAAAATGTAAATTCTTCCCCGTTTCCAGGAAACGAGTTCTGGTTGAGGAATTAATACGAAATGTGATCTTATAGGAAACATCATGACAAAAATAAAAGTATTTGCAGTGTGTATTATAAATTCCACACAACTTTACCTTATAGAGTTTATATACCATTTACTTTATTTTTTTAAACTGTGTTTTTAATGAATACCTTGAGTGAATGTGACTCACAGTGTAAAGTACTTCAGGGACTGGAAAAACGCTATTTGCATTCAGTCGAAATTGTTCTTTTATGCTGATTTTCTACTTATGCACACATGATGGTAATATTAAAAAAAAAATGCTTATTGAAGTTTGAAAGTGAAGTTATAAGTTCTGAAGTACAATCAGTACTGCAATTATATAAATTAGTCCCAGTTATCAGATTGTTAAGGGTGAGTGAACAAGCTTGTTAAAGACACACACACACACACACACACGCACACACACCCGAAAAGCACTGCAAACTTCAAAATAAAAGTCCACACCCCTCCACAACACACCGTCCATCACCGCGGCCGATCGTCCGTCCTGTGATTGGAGCAAAACTCTGTTTCGTAACACGAGAGGATGGAGAGAAAACCACGGAGAGAAGAATAGAAGAAAAAAAGAGGGTGAGAGCAAAAGAAGTGAGGGAGAAGAGGAAGATTAAAACATCAGAGGACGGGATGTCTGCAAACTCCTCAATGGGAAATCTGATGAAACCATTGGCGTGTGTGTGTGTGTGTGTGTGTGTGTGTGTGTGTGTGTGTGTGTGTGTGTGTGTGTGTGTGTGTGTGTGTGTGTGTGTGTGTGTGTGTGTGTGTGTGTGTGTGTGTGTGTGTGTGTGTGTGTGTGTTCTTTTTAAATTGTACCCAAAACACCACAAGCTGGACTCCGTCACTCTAAAATCTCAGGCAAAACTGTTCAGAACCTGCAGACATCCTGTCGAAAATAAATCAAAAGTAATTAATGTTTTTGTAAAACCACGTCAAAGCCACTGGAACACGCTGGAGTCTCACCCCTCGCCTCAGGCCCCTCAAATTGTGTGGGATTCTGGGAACTGACGTCTTTATCTCAGACAAATAGTGGCTCACGAGGTCGGAGCCGAACCGTGAGGAGGAGGAGGAGGAAGAGGAGGAAGAGGAGGGGGGAGGGGCTGGAGGGGAGCAGGCAGGGGACTGGTGGACAGAGGACATAAGTCATAAGTCAGGACGACCCCGTCGTGGACCGGCGGTGCAATGCAAGGTGGAGTCATTAACATTTTCAGATTCTGTATAACTGTCGACTTGATTAAAAAAAACATTTAAAAAAAAAGAAAAGAAAAGGAACAGTGACCAAAACTCATTTCGAAATGTCAAATATGAAAATGAAAATGCATTTAGGAGGACATCAAAAACATTTTGTAGCAACTGTTGCAATATGTAACAAGTTACCACAAAATGCAACAATGTTTCTCCTCCCCACCCAATAAAATGTATCAATCATTACATATAGAGTTGAAACAGTATTACACTGTTATTACATACTGCGGAGTGACATCAGACGTGTGGCTGCGGTTTGCAAGGCGTGTGGCGGATGGCGTCGCCCCGCCGAGGAGGACCGTACCTTTGGTTTCTTCCCAAACAGCCACAGCTTGTTCTTGGTCCTGCTGGTCAGGTGTTTGGGGTCGGACCGCGGCGTCGGGCCGCCGTCTCGCTCCCGCTCCCCTTTGGGCGTGTTGCTGACGGTTCCGTCCGAGCTGGTCCGGTTCAGGTTCTGGCTGTAGTCCTCGAATGGGAAGTCTGTCGGCGGGTCGAAGCCAGACTTGAAGGACTCCACGACGATGGCCGAGTCCTGGGAGGAAGAGGGGGAGGGGGGAGGGGGAGGAGTCAGTTCTCCTCGCCGTGGAGCTCGTCCTCCTTCGCTCTCCTGCCGCCGACCCACCTTCCGGTCGTCCACAGACTTGGCTGCCGACACCATCCCTTCCAGACACTTGGAGATGATGGGGATGACCCTCCGCTCCGCCTCGGCGAAGCTCCGATACGTCTCGCCGAGCTTCACGGTCCGACGCTGGTCCATGTCCTGCAGATTCTGTGGACGAGGGAGAAGACGTGAAGGTCCTCCGATTGGTACCGGGCGTCCCGGGCCGTTCCTCCTCTTCCTCCTCCTCCTCCTCATCTGACTCGCAAAACCTCAAAACACGTCTGTTTTTGTACTTTTTACCACTCAGTTTGGGTTTGACTCTTCAGCAGGAAGGTCATAAAACTGCATTACCGTATTGTCGAGACCACAAGTCCCACTTTCTTTTTGCTTGGTTGCTCGTGCAGCTTGTGTGGACAAACCCTTTACCCTTTGCAACCTTTATGACCAAAAAGAGCCACTTTCGCAATTTTCCATCACATAAAATTTGTCCGGAGCCACAAAACATGTAAATGTTCTGAAATTAAGTAAAAAAATTATAATAAATTCATAAAGTGTTTTAAGTAAAGTTTATATATAGTATTATATTTTTAGCTCATGTAGCTATTTTTTTAGAGATTATTCCTTTTTTTCCTCTCGTGGATTTGCCCTTATCTCAACTGTTTTAGACACTTTCGCTATGTAACTATTTATAGCTGCTGTGAATTTTGTGAAGTTTAAATTTTTCTCCTCTTTTTTTCCACTTTCCTTCCATGTCCTGTTTTCCATTTTTTTTCCTGATTGAAAAAACCCCCAAACTACTATTAATTTTAATAATTTAGTTTTTACCTTTTCTACACATTTTTTTTATCTATGCAAATTTCAATATTTTATCTACAAAAATGTAAAAAATATATAAATTTCCATCTGTTTCGACTAAAGAGCAGCGGGGGAGAAAATCAGTCTGGTGTTCAAATTAAATAAAAATGTAAGAAGTGTTTATAAATCTCGTTTTCTCAAAATGTCCTGGAGCCGCTGCAGAGGAGCTAAAGAGCCACGTGTGGCTCCAGAGCCGCACAAGTAGGTCAAAATATAACCAGGTCTATACCGCCTGTCGCCACTAGATGTCAGCGCAGGACAATAGTCTCCAAGAGCACAATAAACGATGGTACAATCTGGATACTGACGAATAAATGTGATTCGTGTATCGTGATTGTTTTCATCCACCAACTTTGACAGTTGTAAAGATATATCAGAAGAATATTTTTACACCTTTTTTTTTTTTTTGCATATATCTGATGATCAACCTCAGTTCTGATCAAAACTATTTTTTAATTAACTCTTGAAATGCCAATTTACAAGATGACTTAACTGATTGTGGGAGGTAAAAAACACAAAATTACAGATTTTCAACATAATAAATGATTAAAAGAAATTACACGTTATCACAGTCTTGGATGTGTCAAAGATCAGTTATGTAATTGACTTTGAAGCATATTTAGTTTTTGCACAGCGTCAAGATAAAAAAAACAAAACAAAGAAACAAAAATAACTCTTTAGTGGCTGCTTTAATCCACTAACTTTACAGCTGTAAAAATATATCGGATACTTTTTTTTTCAAATATTTTGGCATAAATCTGTTAATGAACCTCAGTCCTGATCAAAGCTACCAAAAAATATATATATTTTTTTAAATTAACCATGTAAATACCAGTTTAGAAGCTAAAAGCAGTCAAAGGTAGAGGATAAAAACAACCAAAGTGACCTATTGAAAATTTTGAAATACATTTTTTTGAAATTGTATGTAAATGTACGCTTACCCAGCAAAAAGTCATGTCATTTGAGGCCAATACAGTGAAAGTTACGGTAAAATTCAGAGGGGAAAGTGACCCCTAGTGGACGTTTTGGGCCCCGAATGCCACACAAGGGTGAAGAAAACGGGATTAAAACTAGAATTTCTTAACGACAGTATCCTTTGTGTTTGCTGGTTAAAAAAGGTTCCGGAGCTTCACCTTGAAGATGTGCGGGATGGCGTTGTTGAAATGTTTCCACTGCTCCGCGTTGAAGTTCTGCAGCTGGGCGGCGTACTCGTTCTTGCTCTCGTCCGCCATGTGAGTGCGCAGGTAGAACTGACCTTTGGCCTGAAACACGGCGTCCACACGTCAGAACAGACCTCTACAAGCCGCTCACCGTACCGTTCAGACCTTCGACGCACAAAACTACCTACGTGATCCTGCTTAAAGGAGGGGATACTGACAAATATGGCGGCGGACCGACAACCTGAGAGGAAGTGTGTTGGTGGTTATTGATCGGTAAGAAGGTGAAGAGAACCTGAACATTTTTTTTAAATGATCAAAATGACTTTGTAGCTAAAATGACATGAAGCTTAAAATGATGAACATTTTTACAAGTCAGGTTGTTGCAGCAAGAAATGACGGAGTGACGGAACCAGCAGGAGGCGCTAATGAAACCTTCACTGATGCAAATTGTCAGAAGAAGAAGAAGAACAGCTGGAACTCTCGCACACCTTCTAGAACTCTCTCGCACACTTTCTAGATCTCTAACGCACACCTTGTAGAACTCTCTCACGCCTTCTAGATCTCTAACGCACATCCCCTAGATCTCTCTCGGACAGCTTTGAACTCTCTCGGACACTTTCTAGAACTCTCTTGCACACCTTCGAGAACTCTCTCGCACACATTCTAGAACTCTCTCGGACACCTTCAAGATCTCTCTCGCACACCTTCAAGATCTCTCTCGCACACCTTCAAGATCTCTCTCGCACACCTTCAAGATCTCTCTCGGACACCTTCAAGAACTTTCTCGGACACCTTCTAGAACTCTCTCGGACGCCTTCTAGAACTCTCTCGGACGCCTTCTAGAACTCTCTCGGACACCTTCCCGAACTCTCTCACACCTTCTAGAACTCTCTCACATCTTCTAAAACACTCTCTCACACCTTCTAGAACTCTCTCACATCTTCTAAAACACTCTCTCACTGAGAACTCTCTCACACCTTCTAGAACTCTCTCACATCTTCTAAAACACTCTCTCACTGAGAACTCTCTCACACCTTCTAAAACACTCTCTCACTGAGAACTCTCTCACACCTTCTAGAACTCTCTCACATCTTCTAAAACACTCTCTCACTGAGAACTCTCTCACGCCTTCTAGAACTCTCTCACATCTTCTAAAACACTCTCTCACTGAGAACTCTCTCACACCTTCTAAAACACTCTCTCACTGAGAACTCTCTCACACCTTCTAGAACTCTCTCTCTTCAGACGGGCTCAGGTGTGTTGGTGAAGCCACTCAGACAGGTGGAGTAATGAGGGTTTGGGGTCAGGAGTTCTCTGGAGGATCTTTATCGAGAGCAGTTAAAGGACCTGGGTTCTCAGCGTGAAACCTGCTTAATGTGAACTGAATCTGGATTAAAAGAAAAGAGACGTTTGTCTCTGCGTCGTTCGCCCGTCGTCGTCGTCTCACTACAGACAAGAGCAGCAGGAGGGACTTTTACATGCAATAAACCACCCAGAAAGCAGAAGCTAATAAACTCCACCCACCTTCTCCACCTCCGATTTGGTGGCGTTGATGTCGTTATCTAACCGATCATAGTTGGACTGGGACTTCTCTGCTTCTCTGCACTCTCTCTCAAACTTCTTTTTACTCTGGGGGGAGAAAAAAACAAAAAACAAAACAAAACAGCACATCAAAAGCTTTTAAAACACTCATTGTAAAATAAAGCTTCGTGTTCGCTTCCGGTCCCCATTGAATAAAACTAAAACATGTGAATGACAGAGAGATGAATCACAGACTAGGAGGGAGAGAGAGAGAGAGAGAGAGCGAGAGAGCGAGAGAGAGCGAGCGAGCGAGCGAGCGAGCGAGAGAGAGAGAGATGGTTCACTTCCTGTCGGCCCATCTGGGTCGCATTAGTGGAGGAAACACAGCGAATAGCTGAGACGTTACAGTCCAGTCACAAGGTAGTGACTGTTAAAGTCCTACAGACCACACACACACACACACACACACACACACACACACACACACACACACACACACACACACACACACACACACACACACACACACACACACACACACACACACACACACACACACACACACACACACACACACACACACACACGGGTTTGCCATCAGGATAAAATTAGCCTCTCGAATGCTAAAAGCAACGATGTAATACACACGCCAGGCTTATAGGTGGCGCTCTAACGCCGCCACACCAATACACCAGAATCCACCGAGGAGGAGGAATCCGCCGTGAGACGAGCGTCAGCGGCTCCTGCACCTGCAGCGGGTCGTCGGCCATGTTGTCGTCGTCGTCGTTGTTCGGCGATAGCCGTTATACGGAACGACGACAACGATGGAGAATCGAGTGAAGACGGACAGCGCAGCAAAGGTTTCAAGAGAAAGTAGAAAACTTTGAAAGCACTGTGACGGATTTAATTTACACGTCGGCCTCGATCGGAGTTCGAGGGGAGCTTTTAAAAAAACAGCACCCTCTAGTGACAGGAGTGCAAACTGCAGCGTTCTCCAATACAAGCACACTCTTCAAAACCATAAACTAAGTGCGTTTTTTTGGTTGTTTTTTTTTACATTTTCATGAAATTGGACATAATCTCACAGACAGCTGCTGCTGCTTCTGGGAAAAAAGAAAAAGAAAAAAAAAAAAAACACATTTTAGCACCACCTGGTAACTTTCACACTGAACACTTACATTGTCCATCTGTTTCCAGCACTGGTCCAAATACTGCTGGGCCTTCCTGCCCTCCTGTAGATGCTGCACAAACACACACACACACATACACACACACAATATATGTAAATATGAACACAAACATGAATTGACTGGACTTTGTACCACACACACACACACACAATGATCTGATGTAACATATTTGCTAGAGTGCAAATCAGCAAAAACTGAAGCAGTAAAAATCTGTAAATTATTACGGGAGTCGGTTGTTATTGTTATTACAGTAAACCGTCCCGACTGGACTCGCATGTTAAGGGTTTTTAATTTAAGTTGAATTAATTGTGATTTAATGTGCGTTTATTGTAAGAGATTGACTCCGTTCTCCTAGAATATAGAGAATAAAAGACTAAATGACAGGAGTCCAGATTAAATGCTCAACCGTGAGGGAAACACAGCGGTTATAAACAGAGAAATAACTAAAGAGGCTGAAACAACCAAGATGCATAAGAAAATCCATGAAAAAAAAAAAGAATCTTTAAAAATGGACACAAAGCTAAAAGTAAAATAACATATTTCTAAATTGCAGCTTCAAAACTGGGACTTTTTGTTTCTCGACTTTTTAAATAATTGATGTCGGTTAATTTTCTGTTTTGTGTATGAATTTTTTTTTTTTTTTTACTTCAGCTTAAGCTAAGATGAAAAAAATATATATTGTAAAAAAATTATAGCCGACTGTACATACTAGTTAAAATGACCATAGTGGGACTCAAATAGTTAAAATGACCATAGTAGAAATAAAAGTTAAATTACCATTGTAGGATTAAATACTTAAATTACCATAGTAGGATTACGGTAGTTAAAATGACCACAGCAGGATTAAAATATTTTAAATGACTATAGTAAAATTAAATGTGAAATTACCATCGTAGGATTAAAACAGTTAAATCAGCATCGTAAGATTAAATACTTAAATTAATACAGTAGGGTTGCGGTAGTTAAAATACCACAATAAGATTAAAATATTTTAAATGACCATAGTAAAATTTAAAAGTTAAATTACCATTGTAGGATTAAAAGTTAAATTAATATAGTAGGACTAAAATAGTTAAAATTACCATGATAGAATTAAAAGTTAAATTACCATAGTAGAATTAAATACTTAAATGAATATAGTAGGGTTACGGTAGTTAAATTACCACAGTAGGATTAAAATATTTTAAATGACCATAGTCAAATTTAAAAGATAAATTACCATAATGGGACCAAAACAGTTAAATCAGCATCGTAGGATTAAATACTTAAATTACCATAGTAGGATAACGGTAGTTAAAATGACCACAGTAGGATTAAAGTATTTTAAATGACTATCGTAAAATTAAATGTTAAATTACCATTGTAGAATTAAATGTTAAATTACCATTGTAGAATTAAAAGTTAAATTAATATAGTAGGACTAAAATAGTTAAAATTACTATAGTAGAATTAAAAGTTACAATACCATCGTAGGATTAAAAGTTAAATTACTATAGTAGAATTACGGTAGTTAAAATGACCATAGGAGGATCAAATACATTAAAAAAAACAGCTAATGTCCCTGCACAGACACAGACTAACGATATATTCACATGATCAACAGACGGTGGATAATTCAACGTCACATCCTGCATATTCATCCTCCCCCGGAAACACCGGGGAATCATGAGCGACGACAAACGGCGCGTCGGCGTTTCACTCACGTGTTTGCGCTCGCCTTTCAGGTCCTGGCCGTACCTCATCAGCTCCCCGTAGACCTTGTGGGCCATCTCCTCGGCCACCACCTCCCTCTGCCCGGCGTAGTCGTTCAGCTCGTTCAGGATGGAGTAGAAGGACAGACATGACGTGAACCTGCACCACAGACGCCGCGTCAAACAAGGGCGGCGGCGGGACGGAAGCCGGGACACGGAGACCGCCGACTCAATCCGTGACGTGGTTTTTTTTTTTTCCAGGACTCTGATTGGCTATCATGCGTCTCGTTACACTGCCCCCTACAGGCCTGGCATGCTCATAGTCGCTCTGAACCAGGTGTATAAACATGAAATATTTGAGTTTCGATTCTGACATTTTTTTGTCTCAATGCACTTAAAAATGCCTGCAGACATGAGATATATTGTCAAAAGTGCAACTTTATTGATTTGATTGTCCTTAAGTGTTAAAATGCAATAAAAAAAAATGTATAATTGTTTTTTTTTAGCTACAAATTCGACTAAATATTTTTTCCCCCAGCGTTAGGGCCAAAAATAAATAACTAAAAAATTCGGACGTTAAAAAAAAAAAAAAAAAAAAAAAAATCTCATGCACTTCAGAAGAAAAAAAATCGAAAATCAAAGTTTTTTTAAGGGAAAAAAAAAGTGTGGACGTAAAATCCCATTAAATCACTTCATTCTGAATATAAAGCGTCCCAGGACCGCTCCCTGGTGCACTCCAGTCATACGAGCAGCGACAGTGTGGACATGTGGCGCTACGTCTAATCTGCAGCATTACTTCAGAGTACCCAGGGTATCCTCTAGTACAGGCTGCGGATCAACAACATGACCAAGAAGCATTTTTTAAGAAGTGTTTCTCACCTCGGCTCCTCGTCTTTGGATCGTTTTGGACAATATTTTTTAACCAGGTTCCTGAAAGACGACAAGACAGAAGCAGAGGCTCAGTGATTTATTCAGACTGTAGGATTCCACTGGACTTGGTAAAAACGACAAAAGAGATCATCATCATAATCATCATTATTATTATTATTGACTTTTTTCCACTCTTTACATGTGTTAATGTCAACATTGTTAATCATTTTCTAAATTTTTTTCTCTCGATAATATACAAAAAAAAATACATTTGAAACTTCCCCAAAATAGTTCAAATACTTTGATCAAATAATCTGAAAACTTTTTCAAAATAATTTTGATATTTTTGTAAAATAGATCAAACACTACTATAAAAATAACCTTAATACATTTTCAAAATAATTGAGATATTTTTCCAAAATAGTTTGAATACTTCTCTAAAATACTTTTAATGTCTTTTCAAAATAATTTGGATCCTTTTTTTTTTTTTTTTTTTTTTTTTTTTTTTAAGAAATTCAATTTCACAGATATAAATTACAGACTGTGTTACAAAAACAAACAATAAAACAACACTGCATTAAGCGCCTGGTGATAAAAAGCTGCTTATATCTTTTCTGTGTGTGTGTGTGTGTGTGTGTGTGTGTGTGTGTGTGTGTGTGTGTGTGTGTGTGTGTGTGTGTGTGTGTGTGTGTGTGTGTGTGTGTGTACCGTAGCTGCTTGGCGTAGTTTTGCTCGATGTCCAGCCTTTCCTTCACAAACTTTGCGTAGCGATCAAGAAAGTCGATCCCCCACTGGGTGTGTTTGTCCAGATTATCAAACTGGTCCTGAAAAACAAAATATACAAAACAAGTGTTAAAGACAAATTGTGAACAAAGCAGCAAAACGCTTAAATCAATATCAATTTAGTGGTTACCATGGAGACTAAAGTTGGTTAATATATTAATAGAGAAAGCGTAAAAGAACTGGCAGGTACAACTGTAGGAAATGTAAAAAAAAAAAAATGCTCATACGGTAAATGTTTATTATATTTTTGTGGTTGAATGTAAAGTTTTTGTTGCGGTTTGCGTTCCGGATCAAAACATCACGCAGTTCCACCAGCTGCTGCTTGGGGGCGCCGTCGCCCCAAAAGAAACACTGACCAGAGAGGAAGTGAAGAAGAGAAACGGCTCATTGATTGGTCCGGACCGAAAGAGGAAGTCCCGCCTCTTTATCACCACGGTGGCTAGGCTAGTTAGCTCCTGGCTAACGATTAGCTACAAACCACCGCAATACAACATCGTGAGACCAGATATAAATGAGTCTTCTTCCTACCTACTCCATTTTTTCTTTTTATTCTGAAATTTGTCTTTCTGCGTTTGTGTTTTCTGTTGAGCACCGTTAGCTTTGCTTTCTTTGCTACCCAGAATGCATTGCGCTCAACTCAAAACGGAATAAAATCTGGTTCCACTGGACTCCGAAAAATACATGTTTAGTGACTTGAAGACAGACACGTCTGTCTGCAGAGGTTCTGAATGACGGATAAACTTTTAATTTGTGGGCAATTAATTTTTCTTTTTGCACGTTTTTAATGTTTTGACATTTTTCTCATGTGTTTCATGTGCCCGTTTTATCTGGAACTTTTAATGTACCGCTGCTTGTTCTGGCCAGTACGCTCTTGAAAAAGGGATTTAGAATCTCAAGGAGGTTTTTGTCTGGTAAAATAAAGGTCAAGTAAAAAAAAAAAAAAAAAAGTGTGTGCTTTCACTATAAAAACAAACATTCGCCCAACATTTCTCGCCCAAGAATCGTCTCTGAAACGAAAACACAAAAACGATGCGTTTTCACTTGAGACGTCGTGTGAAAACGGATAAAAGACACCGTGGCTCAACACCTCCGCTGCTCGGAACACGAACCACAGGTTCCAAACCCAGAGGGCGGGAACGAGCACGCGACCGTGGGTAGCCGTCGAAAGCGTTGCCGTGGCGACCGGTCCAGGCCTGGACTGGCAGTGGAAAGGGCAAAACGTGAGGCGGCGAGAGACAGCTGACCTCGTTTTTCCATCTAAATATATATTTACAAAAAAAAAAAAAAAAAAGAGGAGTCGGGAAGGGGAAAAGAGAATCACTGAGGTATAATCCTTCAACGTGAAGAAAAAATGGCTTCTTAACTCCACATTCAGCTCATTTTCTAGGTAATTTGCCAGATCATTCAACAAAAAGACAAATAAATGACAATTTTCTAAATGAAAGAACTATACTTGAACATCTTTAGCGACAGAAAATTGTTGAGTTTTGTTTTTGAGACTTTAAACAAATTTAAGAATTCTGACATTACAGATTATCGTCTCATCTTCTGGCGTCTCAGTTTCAGAGCCTGACAACTCGATTGAAAAGACTTGAAATCAGACCGAGAAGAAAACGTGTTCAGATTTTCCGTGTTGCCCACAAGCTGTTTTCGGTTTGAAAGTTCAAGAATAACTGATGAATTAATTAATTACAACACCCGGGAGGAACGTGGGAGCCCTGCGTGGCGCAGGATTAAACTATAAAATCTACTGCCAGATCGATTCCGTCCCACGCTGGCAGTTTTCAAGCAGATTTTGTTGCCAAAACACAAAGACTTCATCCAAAAGATGCTGCCAAGTGAGAAAAAGCACCAGGCCGATCAGGAGGATGCCACAAAGAAAACATTTCCCTTTAGTTTGTGGAACTGAAGCGGGTTATTACCCTTTGTGTGTGTGTGTGTGTGTGTGTGTCGCCCCCCCCCCCCCCCCCCCCTGTCTTGTAAACATTTCCAAAGGCCTCCTGGCTCTTCTCCTGCCAGAGCCTCTCCAGATCCTTTCTTTCTGCCTGCCCGTGGCTGCGTCAGCCTTGGTGACGGCGTCTATGAATAAGTAATAGGAGAATGAGCTCATCCTGTAGTTTGTGGCAAGCCGAGCGCAGACCGGCTCACTGGGGAAATGACGGCATCTTCAGGCTCTTTTCCCTCCGTGAGGAGGACAAAGAGGAGGAGCAGCTGCCGGCGTCTGGTAGCAGGGGCTAACGGGAGCTAATGGGAGCTATCAGGAGCTAATGGGAGCTATCAGGAGCTAACGGGAGCTATCAGGAGCTAACGGGAGCTAACGGGAAATATCAGGAGCCAACGGGAAATATCAGGAGCTAACGGGAAATATCAGGAGCTAACGGGATATATCAGGAGCTAACGGGAAATATCAGGAGCTAAGTTGAGCTAACAGGAAATAAAGGGAGCTAACAGGAAATATCAGGAGCTAATAGGAAATAACAGGAGCGAATATCAGGAGCTAACGGGAAATATCAGGAGCTAACAGGAAATATCAGGAGCTAACGGGATATATCAGGAGCTAACGGGAAATATCAGGAGCTAAGAGGAGCTAACAGGAAATAAAGGGAGCTAACAGGAAATATCAGGAGCTAATAGGAAATAACAGGAGCGAATATCAGGAGCTAACGGGAAATATCAGGAGCTAACAGGAAATATCAGGAGCTAACGGGAGCTCACCGGAAATAACAGGAGCCAACAGGAAATATCAGGAGCTAACAGGAAATATCAGGAGCTAACAGGAAATATCAGGAGCTAACGGGAGCTCACCGGAAATAACAGGAGCCAACAGGAAATATCAGGAGCAAACGGGAGCTAACAGGAAATATCAGGAGCTATCGGGAGCTATCGGGAGCTAATAGGAGCAGCTGCACCTGAACACACAGCACAACACTTCTCGGTATCCAGGGGCCTCCGTCCTTCACCAGAAAATCCCTTAAATTAAATTAATTTGAATACCTGGGATGTTTACATTTATATCCCGGCTGGTTGTTTCAGAAACGCAGGCGAATTCTACAAACCGAATATGTACGGTAAAGTTCCCGATAGAAGAGCATGTGACTACCGTACTTTACAGAATGTTTGAACCTGCACTCACATGTTCTCAAAAGAACCCGAGGTTTACACTCGCCTGCTGCGCGTCTACCGGGAACTATACGGCTTTCTAGAACTGCCACACGTTCAAGACCCAATCACACCATTTAGAATCTTCCGGCAGTCTGCCACCCGGACACATCCCGACTCCGTCACAAGATTCAGAACCCACACACACGTTCTAGAACCCTGATGAGTTCTAAAGCTCTGGCGTCGTTTTGATCTTTCACAATAGAGAACTTCCACACACACGCATTACATTTTGGAACCCTCACACAGCTGCTGCATACATAAACTCTGACCCGTCACAAATTTCTAGATATTTTGAAGTATTTCCAGGTACATAGAGTGGCCGACCTGCTGTTGAGGGGACATTTTACGGGACGACGATTCACTGGAAATAACATTTTTTGCTTCGTTTTTCCTCGTTTAGCCAAACATGGAGAGCCGAGCGGGTTTAAAACCCTCAGAGCAACAGTTCGGATTCCCAACAACCCTGTCATTTAAACAAACATCAAGGAAAGCTCCAGTTCTCTCCCTCTTTTCAACCTCTGATTCACCAATATTCCATCGTCCCATCAGCAGCCGCCGTCGGTTGAAACGTTTTCAGGAATCCAAAACATTTGGAAAATCTTTCCCCACTTGTAGATTTGCACTTCTGGTCAAAGTTAAGTCTGTTTTGAGGAGCCGGTCGCGCTTGGAAGTTGTGACCACAGCTCGAGGAGGTACAGTAGGTACAGGACACCCTGGTTCCCAACACTCGATTGGTTGTTGTAAGGTAGCTGCATTGAGAGCTTTGGAGAATTGCCTTCTAAGGGCAAAACAGACAAACGCAGTGAAATATTGTTGACCTCAGTCACAGGCTGAGCTGCAGGCTGCAGACACTGCCGGCTTCGTTCCGTCTACGAGAGGTTTATTTTCCAACAATGACTCCCCGGAGAGTACCCTCCCCCCCCCCCACAGAGAGCCCTACTATCCCGTCGGCCCAATGCTGCGTTCGAGGGTTTGATGAATCCTTCAGCTGTGTACATACTCAGCAGGCCTCCACCTGCACTCCCACTTTGTTTTCGCGTTTTTAAACCAACAACTCGCACACAAAAAAAGGTCAGACAGACAGTTAACCTAATTTTTTCCCCCCTCTTTACTCTTTTAGCAGCTAAACAGCTGAGATCAAATCCCACACACTGCCAATCCAAATCATTAAAATTAGCCTCAGTTGTAAGTATAGTAGCAAACACGAACTAGTTTTTAATGCTTTAAAAGTTCTTTACCTGCAAATTGTACTTCACAAAGTTCATGGAAAAAGAGAAAGTGTTGTAGTACCGACAGGAGTCAACGGGAGGCAGTGCTGAGAATCAATTAACTAAGGCGTCGTTTACACGACAGCGTTTCAAGTGAAAACATCGTTTTCTACATGCTCATTTCAGAAAAGTTTCTTATTTACACTGCGGTGTTTTCAAAAATGGGTGTTTACACGGGAACCGCGGAAACGCTGAAAATGATGTAGTTGGTACGCCAGGCCACATGGTGGCACTGCTGGTTGCTTATGTTACAAAACCACACACACACACACACACACACACACACACACTCTCAATACACCATAAACCAACAATAAGAGAACACTGACTTTCTACTGGAAGGACGACCAAGTTGGATTGTTATTACGGTGACTGTCAAAATAAAAGTACCAGGAGAATAGGGAGTCGTGAATTTCATTTCGTTCACCACAAGGGTTTATAATTGATGCTCTTAAGAATATGAAATGTGCATGTTGACGTTACAAAAACAATACATTTGCACTGATTGTAAAAAAGTCACGCCGTGGTGAAAATGACCTGCATCAAAGCAGCTGATGATGCCAATCGGCACGCAGCCCGACACGTTCAAGGCTGCGCGGGTAATCAGATTACTTGCAGTTTACGTTTACACAGTTCTACCTACACCCTGAAAACACACAGACGTCACCGTCACCGTTTGATTAGCGGAGCAGTGGCGTTTACGGTTCGTCTTTCTTTGCCCTGCAGACACAGGAACTCCAGCGCTGCGTGAAGTACACAACAATTACTATGAATCACATCATTTCTTAAATTACAGATGATTTCACAAGAGGAACGTGCTGGATTAGGCGCAGAACTGACTGGGTCGTCTAGGAGTCCATGTTTCAGGCTCAGATCACACTTGTTTTGGTTTCGTCTGCAGCAGAACCATTAGGTTTTTCTGCGAGGCGACCGGGAAATGATTTGTTTAAACCGCATCAACTCAATACAGTCGGGCTCGTTTTGACACTGTTTATCTGGACCCCACTCGCTGGGAGGATTTAATCTCGCTCCTCGCAAATCAGCACATTTGCATATCATATTTTCTCCGGTCTGACAAACAAACGTCTCGTGAAGAAGAAGTGTATACAAGTCTCCCCGGTGTGTCCAGATGTAGTCATTTCTACTGCTTCGGTGTGGATTTTTGTTTTTAAACGGAGGCCCACACCAGCCAATATGATCTTTAAGCTCGTGTCAATGGGGGAAAAAAAAAAATTCCATTCACACGTCATTATGAATGAGTCAATATGATGTAGTACACATGGCAGGCCTTTAGGGGGCGCTATGACTTACCAAATACACCAAAAAAAATGCAGAAGAAGACAGAGAATACTCCTGTTTCATCTCGTACTCAAGAAATCCAACTCGTCGCCTTATTAATCAAATCAAACTTTATTTCTAAAGCACTTTTCCTGCAGGATTAGCACAAAAAAAACAACCTTCTGAATCCAGGTCATCTGAAGACACGTGGAGGAAAAACCTCCACGACGTCGGACCGGAGCCCCGCAGGCCTCTCATGTGGTGCGTTTGACTCGCGGGCTAAAGCCCAGAAACCATGGAGGACATGTGAAGACCTGCTCCTCCCAGCTGCTGCTGCGCTGGCGGAGACGCCGGACCAGAAACACTGCAGAGGAATTAAAGGCTGTGCCTTTTTGTCAGACGACTCCGACCGACTGCCACAGAGTGGATTTTTTTTAAAACAAGGGACAGACATCGTTCAAGCAAGTTGTGGAAAAAACTTGGCGATGGTTTTTTTTTTTTTTTCCTCCAGCCGGTTGAATCCGCAGATGTTGGTGGAAACGTGCAACTTGCTTTTGTGAGATACGGCAGTTTTCAGCACATTAAAAACTCTGGAGGGGGAAAACAACATAGGACATTTTTTCACAGACTTGAAACTCAGAATTCAGATTTTTCTTCTCATGCTACATCAGTTTCATGTTGGATTCTGACTTTTTTTCTCAGAGTTTCAACTCAAAAAACACTGAATTCTGTGTTTATAGTCAGAATTGTGAGAAAAAAGTCAGAATTCATGGGGGGGGGGGGGTTGTCCTCATCCTCTTCCATACATTCCCATATAAATTGACCTTATTTTCTAAATCTTGCAGCGCTAACGCAAAACTTTTCTAAGACGAAAATGCAAAAAAAACAAAAAACAATGCGTTTTCATTCGAAACATTGCCATGTGAAGGTGGCCTGAGATTTTAAAGATAAAAACAGGGAGAAAAGGTATTTTTCCTTCTCAAAGCAAAGCGTTTGAGCGGTTTCCTGAAGCTGGGCGGTGATCGGTGTCCCGACTCGGAGATGGGTCAGTCAAACATTAATCTGAGCAGCGGGACTCCACTGAACAACCACAAGCCTCCGCACATTATCTCTGCAAGAGCCTCACTGGTTCTCGTTTAATTACGCCACACTTATTGGATTCAGATCTGAAAAAGACAAAGCGGTTGCATAAGAGAAGCTTCTTCTTTACTCCCCCGGATTACCTGCGTCGTTAAAAAAATCCTTTTTTTAAAAACACTGCAAACGCATCCCAGGCTTCGTGGGGAGCGAGGGCATTGATAATACACACAAACGATCTGGTCACAATCACCTGACCTCCTTTTGCCACAATGAACCCTCTGTTTCTATAGGAAGTCATGCAAACATGCCGTCTCTTTTATTTTTGGTCATATTGACAGAAGTAAAAGTTTCTTGTGGACACACATCTTCATATTCCTCATCGTGTTCGTACGTCAGGCTACATCTTAAAACTGCTCTTAAAATTACTCATATAGCTCATGAAAAGCCATTTCCTATGGTTATCCTTGGACATACCAACTTTAACATTATGGTGGGAAACCACAGTGGAAATCTATAGGATGGAAGAGTTGACTGCTTCGGTTAATGATAAACATGGTTGGTTTGACGCATGTCGGGGTAAGTGGGTGATACACACCAATGCAAAAAGGCCCAATTACATACTCAAAATGTAGACGAGAGTTAGTCTTTCCTTTTCTCTCTCTCTCTCATCTTTATGGTTGATATCTTTTCTTTAATTGAGAATTAATTGTTATCTACTGGTCACTCCCTGTTCTACAATGTTCTGTATGTTTTATTGTGTCAAAATATAAAACACTTATAAATAAAGAATAAAAAAAAAAAAAGAAAGGGCATTTCCGAATAAACCTCAGAATTTTAATAAATCTGATTTTTTTTTTTTTTAAACAAACACAAAAGATGCATTTTGATTCCGATGCACTAAAACCTAACAGGCGAGGTTAATCTATAAAAGCCACAGCACCTTTGAGGCCACGTCGTGTCTAGAGGGCAGGGTATACATAGAAAGAGCTGACGAACTGTTTTAACCAGCGTGTCCAAGGACACGACAGAGAAAGCGAGCGTGGAAATCCTGTGTTGAAGATCTCTTCTGGAATGAAAGTAAAAAAAAACCCTTAAACAAAACAAACAAACTACCTGCCGTCACGTCTTCCCTCCTCTATATTAAAACAGGGAAGTGCGTAGCAGTGCAGGTCTTGTTGTTTTCGTACTCGAAGCCAATAAATTAATTCAGCCGTGTAAACAAACGTGTGCGGGCGTGCGTGGAGGGGAGTCTGACTAACCGACGACAACAACGCGCTCCTCCAACATACCACACACTTTACTGGCATCCGGCCAATTTCTCGCAAGAATATTGCATGGACTTTTAACGGATTTGCAAAGCAAGGGGTGATCCAGGTCCACTGGCCTTCGTGCAAAAACCCGTCTCGGGGGTTCGACTCTGGGGTTTTGGTTTTTTTTTTTCAGTTTAATATCCGAAATGGGACAAACGGAGCAGCACCTTGGCGCGCCTGTCTGGAAGGAGGCCCGCCAGGTTTCGTAGCAACCTGAGCTGCCATTGTCTCGCTCCCCTGCAGATCCACAGGCAGGCCGGCGGACTGGTTAGACCAGCGAGGAGGGAGAAGGAAGAGCGCAAGACTGATTGGATATGGAGATATAGGCCAAATAGCTTCATGCCCAAGCGAATAGAAGGGCTAGAATCTGTTTCCAGTACCAACACAGTCTCTTATCGCAAGTCTCAGACTGTTTTTGTCCTCATTTAACACCATTGCAGAACGGAAACAAGCATTTTTTATTTGTTTTGTTGCTAGCGAGCTTCACTCGGGGGGTGAACTGACATTGTTTTACACCGAGACACTGGAATTCCGTCCATTCTGAGAAGATAACGCGACGACGGAAAGCGGTTAAATCACATTGCTTCAGAACACAGTATGTTAAAGGTATACAGGAGGATTTTCAGGAATTTTAGGAAAGAACCGCCCTCTCCACCGTTTGAAAAAAATGCGCATGCGCAACGCTGTACCTGCTCCCGAGACGGAACGCCTACTAAAACGCGTGCGAGAGACGTGCACGAGCCCAGTTCTCCTCGTGCACGCTCTGTTTACAAGTCATAAGTCGGCATCGCTCACATAAGCTCACTTTACAAGAAGATTTGCACCAGAGGGGGTGAAACTGTGTAAAAATGTCAGAGAATAATGCGTCGGGTCGGCCACCGGCATGATGAGAACCGTGTGGAGTGAGCTGCGCGCAGGTACGGGCACGTACGACGGGCTTACGTCATATATCACCAGAACGATTGACAATTGGGAGGACCAGTTATTTTGATGATCCACCCGGAAGAAGAAAATCCTCTACTATACCTTTAAAATCCAATGTTTGAAATAATTTCACAATAAATTGTGCAAAACTCTCAGACGGTTTTCTCAAGGTGTGTGTGGGCGGATACTTTTGCAAAAACAACCAACAGCACCCACTAGTGGCCTGGCACGCTAATGACATGCTTATAAACGCCGTTCTGTAGATGCTCGATGCTGTATTTCTATTCAAACTGTCACGTGAACTGAGACGCTGCAGAAACCGGCACCGCTGTAGTTTGTTTCACAGAATAAAGCATATGCACATAATGCGACTTATCCCTCAGCGTTTCTTCTTCTATGGCCACACCGTCTCCTGGAGGACAAAGACTCCGACCGCCCCACAGTCCACCTCCCATTAGCTATCGGACAGGAGCCACAAGCTATACAGTTACAATATATAGTTCCACATTAACCCAACTCCCACCGTTGCGCAACCATGAGAGGCGACGGCAGTAAATAACCCCGAGGCTTTGTGTTTATTAAACAGCGGGTGTGATCGGCAGTGACGGACGCTTTACAGCACATTGAAGCGGCCCGAGAAGCTTTCAGGAGCTGCGTAGCAAGGCTTTGTGGAAACACATGCACAAAAAGAAAACCCGAGAACGAGACGCCTTGAAGTCGCTTCCTGGCACATTAACATACCGGGCTGGAGATTAAAAGCAGGAATGCAGTCAAAAAAAATCCTGTCTGGCAAATAATCAAGGCTGTTTTAAATGAGCTCAGTCGTTGAGAAGGCTTGAATCAGCACATTTCCTTTTTAAAAAGATGTATTTTAGGTATGACTTGGCTATAGATTGGTAAGAGAGACACCACTGCTGCTAGAAATAAAATAAAATGGTCCACCATACTGGTAAACAAACATGGAGGCTAGAAAGTGTGTGTGTGTGTGTGAGTAAATAGCAGCTGCTTCATCAGATCATGTAGATGTTTTAAACGCCGGTAACCTTTTCCTGAGACAAGGGGAAGGACTTTAACCTCTCTGTGGGCGGAGCCAGAGCCGTCCTCGCCGTCTTCACTTCACAGACGCCGGGAAGCAAAACTCGGCTTTTATACCCCGAGGACTAACATTTACTGCGACTTCTGCCTAAGCTAAGCTGCTCTCTTAAAGGGCCCACGCACTTTGTTATCGTTTACCTTGGGTAGACTGTGGTCAAACACCGGACGCTGCTGGACGGCAGCGTTTGTCTTCCAACATGGCGACACGAACATAAACTGCCTGACGGCATTCTGGTCCGACTGGCAGGTTGGAAATGAGAGTTTAGTCTCATTGATGTAAAGTGTGTTGTATTTCAACGTGTCTTTACGTTTCGTCGAGTCGTTTCAGCTCCAGCACAGTTCAAGTTAACGAGGATTTTTCTGGCGCTGCCTACTGATGTTATGTTCAGGGAATATCAAATGTCTTTGCTGACTGTGGGAG
Source organism: Blennius ocellaris (assembly GCF_963422515.1). NCBI lineage: Eukaryota > Metazoa > Chordata > Actinopteri > Blenniiformes > Blenniidae > Blennius > Blennius ocellaris. The sequence continues at coordinate 26,036,587 of NC_137661.1, read as the reverse complement.
AAAAAAAAAAACAAAAAAAAAAACGGGGCAGGGTAAAACCTAAACGTGTCGACAGTCACAGACCATTTATGTACAGTCAAATCAAAAAGACCAAAACAGAGACATGATCTTGTCAAATCTATCAGAAGCTGCAGCTCGAGAAAAAAAAAGACAAAAAACACACAGTCTACCTAAAAATGGAGACTTGAATTAGAATAATAGCATCTTGTGCTATTCCTACAAAAAAAAAAATTTAATACCCTCGACCAGACCACAGCTGGAACCTTTGAATTCTCAGTTTTAAATCTTCACTGTAAAAAGAAAACCGAGGAGATTAATTAATCAATGCGTGGACAGAAAGCCAGCGCCAATTATAGACACACACACACACAACCTGGATTTATCTAACCACTACCTTAAGTGCTATAATCACAGTGGTTTTTGCATGTGTGTGTGTGTGTGTGTGTGTGTGACCTTCACCTCAGAGCGCTCACACTGGTGAGTGCGGTCGACCGTGGCGCTCGGCCTGCAGAGCTGCTGACAGTCGACGTATTCATAGACGGTGACTGCATCACGTCCGTCGTCTCCAAAGTGCAGAAACCAACAACAACAGACACCTCGTGTCCCAACAGCAAGTCTCTGCCTTGCCTCGTAAGGCTCCCGCAGACTGGACCCTTTTAACAACCTCTCAAGTTCACCAATAGACCTTTGGACATGACGTGAAGTTTCCCTGCGATGAAGACGCAAGCCTACGGCGGCGGGATTGCGCAACAACGATACGACCTAAATATGTGAGGTCAGTTCAGGTGATGCTGAAGTTCCTCCAAGATGTGAACGTGAGTGTTTGTCCGTGTGACCATCAATGGGATAGGTGGGGTAGAAGATGGATGGATGGATGGATGGATGGATGGATGGATGGATGGATCTCTCGCCATTGTGGCATTCACGTGTTTGAACAGAAATCCCCCAGGAAGGAAGAGAATATGAACCCGACTCAGCCAATTTTGCAAAAGGAGCTTGAAGTCATTGTTGTCAGCATCGACTAGCATTTTACGTACGGGAAAAATAACACCTCAGATTTTCCAACAAAAGATTTATGATCCCCCTCCCCCTCTACTTTTAAAATAAAAATAAAAAGTACAAATGAGACAGATGTCTCATTTCATCAAACGTCACAAAACAAACTCCATATTAAACCTCCTCGAATCAAAGTGCCAGCTGTTCTTTTGACGCTGTGTGGGCAATAAGTGTGCCATAGCAGGTGAAGAAAAACTCTTATTTCTTTAAACATCCACAACAAAAATTTTTAATTAATCTAATCTTTAAAAAAAAAAAGAAAGAAAGACTGCCATCTTTCATGTAGGACGGTCGAAAATCGCACAAACCCTGCGATTTCCATGGTAAACAAGATGAGGGGGAACGGTTACAGTGAGGAATTCAACTTCTGTTGAGAGATGCAAGAAAACCTACAGCTGTAAATGATTAATTGAGCTTATATATATATATATATATATATATATGCACCATTACGGACGCTGGCCGCAGCTCTTGGACGACGACTTTCTCAGCGCGTGTTTTCATTAAAATATTCCCCACAATGCTCCCACAGTGTTCCGTTTATAGCCATAGGAAAAAATGCCTTTAAATAGATTCCAAGTCTCGCATGTCTTCTCAGACATGCCGTTGATGCGGGGTAAATACGCGTGTAGATTCAGAGACGTGCCCTTTGACTTCCTGTTTTGACCTTCCTGCGAGCGAAACCCCCTGATCCGTCTGGCGCAGTTTAAAAGATGGAGGACGACAGACGGCGGACGGCCGTGTGGATGTGTGTCATTTGAATCAACCATTAACTCCACCGCCGTCCATGACTAACATACGATACGAGCCGAGACTGCGGTTTACTTTGGTGTGAAACGTCCACGCCTCTCGCGGCGCTCCGGCTGCTAAACGTTACATCACAAAGACAGTTTCGCCAACTGAAGAAATCAGTTTTCAACGTCTGAATACTTTGAAAACAGAGCAGAGTTTTCAGGATACTGCCGCGGTTTTCTAGCGGTCAGTTTACGCGACGACGTTTCAAGTGAAAACGCATCGTTTCTGAAAAGTTTCACGTTTACACGGAGACATTTTGAAACCGATGGGCACGTCCGGAAAGTCCCTCCTAATTCCTTGTCTGTTGACTTTCACTTAACCCCACAAGTGTTTCGTGTAGCAGCCATGAGAAGGACTGTCCAAATTCTCCATTCCTGCCCTTTTACTTGGAAATGGCAGGAATGGAGAAAATGATGGGAGTTATCATGTTTGGCCACTAGTGGGCGCCATTTGTCTTTGGAACGAACGCACACACACACACACACACACCTGCACACCGAGAACAATAGGCTGTAAACATTAGCAATGGTAGAACACAGACAGACCATCAAGCTGGACTGTTAATACAGTGACTGTCAAAATAAAAGTGCCGAGTTCCCGGGAGACCCGGGAGTGATGACATCACAGAGTCTGATCTTGCCGAACGGTTTAAACGGAGGTTTCCAGCAGCGGACGTCAATCAAAGTTGTTTTTTTTAAACGCTCACATCATTCAGAATGTTTACAAGTCTCACAACAGCCACACGTTGTAGAACGCTCACAAAACAATACAGAAGTACGACACGTAAAGAGGAACTCCCATCGCTGTGTTTAGGCTAATTATTTCCTCCAGCATTCTGCGAATGTCATCAAGCCCTCGGGCCGAGTGTGGCGGAAACAGGAAGGATATTCAAGTCATCATTTCTGGTCAGTTAAACTAATAAAAAGGCTAAAGCATGACATCAGCATAAGATTAGACATAAGATAAGGTAATTTGCCATGTTTGGCAAAGAAAAAGCGGCAAATGTTTTATCGTAAAGAAACGTTAAACAACTAATGGAAGACAGACAAAACTGGAGGGTGACAGTGTCTCGTCTGCTGCAGTGGAAATGTCAGACTTTTCTATCTATTTATATTTTTTGAAAGGACAAGTTGTTGTCACTCGAAGCGTCGTCATATAAACGGGGCCTAAACCCCATCCATGCGCCAGAATGTTCCACCCTGAACCCCCAAACTGCTCCAGATGTTGTGTTTGTACCGTCACTGTAACGAGATCGTGTAAAGTTCACCTGGAGTGGTAAAATGTGCTATAGAAGGGAAAAAAATAAAATAAAAATGTAGTGGCCATTCAAGCAGAACTGGATTTCAGGAAGCCCGTGCAAAGAAAACCCTTGAAATGGTCGAGAGTTGTCCGTCTTTGGACCAGTGCATCTTTACAATTAATGTGCTTTTGTTCAGTGTGGGATCAAATACATTGACCTCATTGTACTTCTTGTGTGTGTGTGTGTGACAATGTGTGTGGGCTGGATGGGTCAAGTGAACAATGGCAGGTCTAGACTTCGTCAACAGAGTAGTAGTGTTTGTTGAGGACCGCCTGAGGAGACTATAGCGAGTCACATTGTTTTAATTGATTCATAAACGAGTGTGGAAATCCGAGTCCTGTTAGGAGAGCATTGTTGTCACCTGACTGAGGATACCCCCCCCCCCCCCCCCCCCCCCCCCCCCCCCTCACACCCCCCGCTGGGCTGATTCAAGTCTGGGATGAAAACAAGTCTGACGTTATCTGTGAAAATTGTCTTTATAATATACAAAAACAAAAAAACCTTTTCCTTGTTTGGGCGCTATACCGCCGCTTGGTATGCCCACACCCTTCAGTCTTGACGGCCTGACAGATTATGGTCGGGGGTGCCGGGGTAACCACAAACAAACCCTCCATGCTGAGCAGATTTGTCACTGCATGTGCAAATGAGCAAGTCGGAGCTTGGAGGCGGGGCAGTTTTACTGGGGGGCCCCCCGAAAACATCACCGGGCAAATAAACAACCCTGGAAAAGTCTCATGGCTGGAAGCAACATTTGTTCCCTCATGTGCGGGGGGGGGGGGGGGGGGGGGGTGGGGGGGGGCTGGCAGTATGTTGGACGGGGAGGTGGGGTGTGGGGTGCCTTCCTTGTTACGCTTGATCGATGTACGTACGCTCTCTTCACGGGAAGAGTCACGCTACGTGAAATGTGGCGTTATTCACGCATGCCTTAAATAGGTCCTCGGTGTTCTTGCACGCCGCGACGCGGTCACAAAGCCGGCAGCGAGAGTGTCAACAGAACAATGAACACGATGGGCAAAGTCCAAACGTGAAGATTGTGAAGTGGACAGGCAAGCGAGAGCTTCTTAATATTTACTGGATAACGTGGATTTCGCCAGAGAGAGCCGGCCCCGTTATTCCCAACTTCCTGCACATTAACAAAACAATGCTATTAAATGACTAAAGAGGCCTAAAGAGGAAACCGGTTCACCTAAACGAGCTGTTTATGGCCCGTTGTCCACACAAAGTGGTTTTAGAAGCGTGGGAAACAGGTTGTTGTTTTTTTTTAACACGGAGTGACTGATGTCTTGCTCCATCTTGTATTTTGATTTAATAGGATTAGGCGGAATAAGTGTTTAACTTCCGCCTAAACCCTTTCGGTTTGTAAAATTGTCAATCTTTGGAAGAAAAAAAAATCGATCTTGCTCATTATATTTTGTTGAACGCTGACCGAAGAAATAATAAAAATGTAAAAATTTTTTTTCAAAAAACCAAAAGCGAGAGAGAGAGAGGAAACTTCCTCCAACCATATCTGCACCAGTACTCGAGGCTTTGCGCCAGAGGAAGGGTGTTTGCTGAAGGAAGAGGTTCAGTCATCAGCAACACCATAAGACGAGCCGCTGGATTATCATCATGTGGCAAACGCACACAAGACGGAGACGCGCTGGACTCGCCGTCCGCGTGACGTCAGCGGTAGCCGAGTCGGCGTAGTGACGCAACGGCAGACTGATTTAAAAAGGTGATTAAAAGTCGATGCCGACGGTCGCCTTTTAATTTCACCCTCGGGCCTGCGAGTGTCTCCCGTGGTGTGGAGGCGATAGCATCGGTGCAGCAGGAAAGCAGGTTTAGCGATGTGTTTAGTACAAAACAACGAAAGGGGCATCAAGCCGGAGGACATCCGCTCTGTAAGAACCACACCTGAGCGCCAGAACCCTCCACCAATACGTCCGTCTACGCTTTTAAAAAAGGGGTGCAAGAGCCACGACAGTCCTTTAACCACGAGCTGATTTTAAAACGTCCCGGACAAAAGACGGACAATCTCAAAGGTCTTACAATGCAAGGGCTTCACGGACGGTTGTTGCAACCGCAGACAGCCCGAGATAATCCCTCCCACAACGTTAGAAATGTCCACATCGATGTCTGACGACACCGATGTGGAAGCGGCTACATCAACCAATAGAAATCCAGCAAACAACAGTTTCTAGATTAACACGTTTTCACCCATGATGACAATGCGCGTCTGCTTCTATTACATAAGTATTTTCTCGCACACGACATAGACGACGTCCAACATAAATATTCTTTCCAACTGAGACACATCATGCGAGTCCCTTCGGTGAAAAAGCAGCATATGTTAGTCAACGTTTACCCGTCGTACCCGGGTTCTGTTAAACCCACATCCCAGTGACGGCTCATGAACTTGTATCACGACTAAAACCACTGCCTGAGATCCGTTAATATCTCATTTCTATGTTACCAAAGTACTAGTGGACACGTTCACCCTCACAAACGTAAAAAAAAGAACATTTTAAAGGACATTGGCCTTGTGTGTTTTCCACCCAATCTGGATCTCCTGTGTTTACATGTATTCGTATAATCTCTTGTGTTTCAAGTGATCAGTATGTTATGTGTGACTTCCACAAGCAGCAGAGATCAACAGCAGCCGGCGCTCCAGTAAGGCTCAGTGGAATGACTGGCTTGGCGCTCGGGGGAAAAAAAAAAATAAAAAAATCCACCAGAAAAATTTGAGACTTCTTCCAATTTTCCATTCGTCTCGAAGAGAGGTTTTATCCGCCGGCTAACAAAAGTCACTGACTAATAACCAGTTGACAGACTGAGCGGCTCCCTGAAAGGGAGGAGAAACACCGAACGTGGCGATGACCCAGAAGCCGACGCGTCGAGGCGAGTCACGACTCCCGAGACCATTTCTGTCCCTGGTGATTCAGGTTTTATGTTTTTTTTTACTTCCTGGGAAGAAATTACACACGGACGGAACACAAATTGTAAATTATAGTTATCTTTGAGAGCAATTTGAGGATATGAAATAAACGGGAATAAAATAAAAAAATAAGAGTCACGTCAGACAAAAGGTAAATAAGCCCGAAACCACATTCACTGACCCACAGAGACGAACGGAAAGCGGTTCATCTGGGGTTATTGCCCCCGGCAAGACAAACACTCGGGCGTGAGGGCGGCCAGATAACGCTGCTGAACAGCTGGATGGGTGGATGCAGCTGTGGTCAGGTCCAAAGGGAGGATGGAAGAGAGGGAGGGAGGGAGGGAGGGGAGGAGGAGAGGGGCACCACCGGAGACAAGCTATGAGAAAAACGCCAAAAGCAAAGATGATCCATGTTCATGAGCCAGTGTGAGTAATAACAAGCCCCCCCCCCCCCCCCCCCCCCCTTTTGTAAAATCAAATTACTTCTGGAAGATTCTCTACCGGTCACTCAGCCACTAAATCCTTCCTTTCCAGATGCCGGTGCTTTGTTCGTCACCGGCTGACCGTCAGGGTTTGATTAAAACATCCGACTGCACGATTTTTTGCTGCTGCGTTTTGGAAGACAAATCTACTTTCATCCACAAATTACACGAACGAAACTCCCAAGTCTGTCGTCGAGCTGCTCGGACACGACGTTTCAGACTCTCTTCCCTTTGAAATCTTCGGCTTTCTACGACAGATTCCAGAGTTTTCTCCGGTGGCTCCGGTGGACGTGGCGTCAAATGGCTGCTTGTCCCTTAATGTTTTGACCACATGTGAACTAATGAGGGTTTCTCCTAAACCAGGAGCAAAGCTGCTGCTGGACGCAGACGTCGGATTAAAAGGAGTCGTCACCTTGCTATTCTCACGTCTCCGGTCGCGGTTTTAAACCGTCGATAAATGCATTTCTCAAAATCTATTCGAAAGTTTTAACGCCCCCCAAGAAATATGACTTAGATTTCTAAAGTGGTTTATTTCGATATTTTAAGAGTGAACATTATAATTTGTTGTCTGGTTAATTAATTAAATTCACCAATAAGTCATGTTTTTTTTTATTTTTTTTAATTAAAAAGCAGTGTGGGTCTGATTCAGCCAATCGCTGCACCGCCATGCATTAAACATTGAACTTACCACTTCCCATTATTGAGAGCGCATCCCCCCCCCCCCCCCCCCCCGAGACTGCGTAACTTACTTATAGCAATAAAACATGAAGTGCTTTTTGCAAAACAAATGATACCGATATTGTTAAATGAGCAAATGACATATTGTCTCATATCGATAACTGGCCAAAAAAAACCTAATTGCACTGCGGTAGACTTTACTATATCGGCAGAGAATCTATATATATTGTGAAGAAACTGGTGATTTACAGCTCTACTGGATATCAGTCTCAAAAGGACAAAGACACAGTTGCTTAATCTAAAAAAAGAGAAAACAGTCGGGCTAATGGTACGCAGACAAAAAAAAGTCCAGATGTTTTTAGTATTTTCTACATACTGTTAACATTCGGGTCTGTTTATATAAACCCATGTTGCTCTGATAAGACGGACGTCCCATTAATTCTTAAGGCATCGTGTTACTTGCCAATCTCCCCACTGGGATCATTAAAATTGCATCTAATCCATTATGTCTGTAAATCCACCTCATACCGCCGCCGCGTTCTGAAAATATCCCGCCTCGCTGCCGTCAGTAAACCTCCTGCAGCTACTGCTCTGGATGGACCTTCTTCCTTCACACCTCCTTCCCTCTCCTGCAGAGGTACATTCGCACAATTTTGTTAATTAAAAGGGACACGCACCCTTCACATGCACGGAACTGGCAGGCTTAACAAAAAAAATTAAACGACACGTTCCCTCTCTCTCTCACACCTCCTAAAACACACTGGACGTGTTGACAAACTGGGCTCGACCAGGAGCAACGGCTCGTCGCGTCCAGGCCGTCGCTCTCGGCTTCTGCGTGATTCACCCTCGCCGTGACCTCCAGAGAGCCGACACATGTCCAGGAACGGCAGTCCTCCAATCAGGTCCGATAAATGTTCTTAAAATCGCCGGAGTCACACGAAGCTGTTGATATGTGCTATGCGGCGCTGCCATTTCCACATGGCGGCTGTTGAGAAGAATTCTAGTTAAATTCAAATATCTAAAAAGGCTCATATTCTGCAAAATCCACTTTCTGAAGGTTTTCCAGCAGTAATAATTGTTCCCGCACCTGGAACGACGCCCCAGAAGTGAAGAAAGTGTGTCCTTTCTCTGTCCCTGGGTTGTTTCAGGTTTTAAAAATCAGCCAATCAGAAATCAAACCCTATATAGTGTCATCGGGGGTTTAGCCAATCACAATCAAGGTAGGCTCCTCCACCTTTGACTCCTCCCACAATCAGGCAGCTCTGCTTCTGGCACATGGCGCCACGAGAGGAAGTGTGTGGGCGGAGCCAGCAAGAAACGCCAAAATCAAGGTTTCTTGAATCAACGAGGAGAAGTGGAAGAGTTGAAAAGTCGGATAGTTTGACTCTTTTAAAAACAAATAAATCGAATATAACAATTACTACACAAGTGTTTTTATTATAAAGCCCTTTAAAAACACTGCAGTGGATCAAAGTGCTGTACTAATAATAAATAAAAGCTGGGAATGGTGCAGTTTCCACGTTTACGTAAAGAAAAAGACGCCGATACAAATAAAACAAGCGTAGCTAAAACACATTTTAAAAAAAGGATAAAAACACGATCTGTAATAAACGGCATTAAGAAGGCGAGTAGAATTAAAAAGCAACAGATCACATGGTGTCAAAAGGCCAATGAGAACAAGGGAGCTTTACGGTGTTTAGAAAACAGACGGGGAAGGAGCAAATCAACTGCAGCTTTTTAGTTTCTGTGTCATTTTCTACCAACTCTGAGCTCCGACTTCCAGTTAAGAAACACTCGGCGAAAGCAAACGCACATTGTGTCTCTGCGTAAGAGGCAGGCCGAGGATTGATTAGATAAAGAAATCCATGCAAGCGAGAAAGAATGTGCCCAAATCTTGGCGTGCAGGACGGCCGTTCTGCAAAGGTAAAGTCATATATCTTGTGTGTTTACTGTCCGTGTTTAAAAGAAAACAAAAAGGAATTTTAATGTTAATTTGGTATAAATACTGAACGGCCATCAGTATTTTAAATCAGCAGCAAATGTTAAATGAAAACTCGCCATTCAACTTAATTATTCAGTAAGCAACACATTCTAAAATGCAAGGACTACTTTATAACTGAATCTAATAATTTGCGGTAACATAACTTTAACTGCACCAACAGTTGAGGTCTAGTTGACGATGTTGCTTGATGTGTGTCGTGTCCTGTGGTTTCCGACTCCTCACTTCACACCAAACGAGTTCAGATCGTCTTCGAGCCTCAGCTGGCACGACATTTGTTCTGCTCCCCCCCCACCCTGTCGTTTCCACGCAATCTGTGTCAGAGTCTCCAATCCGGTGATCTGCACGGATGTAAAAACGTGACGGTTTGCATCCATGCCTTGATCCGCAATCGAGACAAAGGATCCCGGAAGCAGCAGAGACGCTCGCTTACCGTCGCTACAGTGGCGGCTCTTGTAGACGTCGATTTACCGCAAGCTACGATCTATAAATATCCCCAAACACAACCAGGGATAACAAACGCCGGCGAAAGGGCCTGAGAGCCACCTGATGCCAAGAGTACAAACAACGCACTCGGTGAGATATTCAATAATTTACACGTAACCCCCCTGAAGCCTCAGTCCTCCACCACGTCCCGGGGGGGGTTGAAAGAACACACTAACAAGCCTTTTTTTCTAAGGGTTCATCCGCACGACGAGAAAAACAATCTTTTTTTCTCCCCCCGGCCTTCTACAAAAAAAGCCTCTGTCCACTCGTCACTATGAGGCTTCAGGGCGTGTAGTACCCATGCCAGGCCTGTAGGGGCACTGTGACTCACCAAACATGGAAGACAAAGCACACAGAACTTTAGAAGTCGAGTCCTAATCATAAACCTCTATAGAATTCTAGTCCTATAGGTCTACGGTCGCGCTCCGTCTGCTGCTAGCGTCATGTAGCTTCTGCAGCCCAACAGGAGCTTCTCGTCCCCGATTGTTGTGGTTATTTGATGACATCACAGACGGCGGCGGGGGGGGAAAATGGGGGGTGATTATGTTGTCTTTTTCCCCCCACAGATGATGGTTTTTGCCGACGAGCCGGGGTTTTAAAATTCCCCCACTCTGGGACCCGGGTTAAAAACAAAAACAAAACAACAACAACAACCTGTTTTCACACTTCTAAAGCCGCCTCATGTGGACGACAGGCCAGAAACAACACGTTTAGGTGAACCGGTTCCCTGGTGTGGACGGACCCTACATGTCTGGAAAGGAAAGAAAAGCAAAAACTCATGTGAGCTGGCTGCTCCGGATCCGCCGTTCCACAGTTGGCTCTTCTTTCCATTGAACAGCTGACAGCTTTTCCGTTGTTTCCCCCCTTCATGCTTCCACTCCCCTGCCCCTCTCTCGTCGCTCGTCTTTCAGTTCGGCCGGCTGGTGGAGACGACCACCAGCCGGCCTCTTGTCCTTGTCCTTGCGGTCCAGGCTTGGCCGTTCCACTCTGGCCGACCTTCGCCTCACCTCACCTCACCTCACCTCACCTCACCTCACCTCACCTCACCCAGACAGACCTGATCACAGCATGGTAGCACTCTGGCTGAATTAAAGCTCTGTTTGGATTTGGTGAGTGTGTTAATGCCAAACACTTCCTACTTCACGTGTGTGTCGGCGGGCGGGAAGCCAGCGGTAATAGGATGTAAGCTCACTGGCTGTGTGATGTCCGACAGAGCTGGATGGAAGCCTTAAAAAGCATTAAAATGTCCTGCGTCTTCAATATGTTTGAGACGAATTAACAACTAATGAGGAAATGTATACAAGGAGACAGTAAAACTACTTTTATTTGGCCTTTCACGGGTGTCAAGATGTTCATTAATGACATATGTAGGACACTTCTTTCTGATTTTTCTCCAATCTTTCTCAAAATTAGCTTTTACGTTGTTCACTTTTAGACATTTTCCTGATGTTTAAAGGGACAAAAGCCACAACGTACGATGACGAGACAACGGCTGATTTGGAGGAGCCACAGTTTCATTTAGGGTGGAAAAAACACCCCAAAAAAAGCACGTGGTTTAACGACGCCTTCCGTTGCGCCGGCGTTTCCCCCGTCATCTCTAATCTCTGCCGCCGTGTCAATTAAAGGAGGATTTTCTCATGAAATCACGGAACCGAGCAAACGGTGCAGACAGAAGACGAGCAGTCATGTTTAAAGCTCAGCAGCCAATCAACAGTTTTACATGGTGTCTTTTGGATGATAATCCTTAATCCGACATCAGATGGCCAACACATTAATCTCATCAGGGGATGCGGGGGGGGGGGGGGGGGGGGGGGATTATGACGGTCTGTCAGCCAGCGTCTACGCTCAGCGGATCTCATGCGCTTCACTTTACTTTGACAGTCCGATGAGAGACGGGCTGACGCAGATTTATTCACGCTGATTTTGAAATATTCACTAAAATGTGCTTCTGTCTGTCTAATTTGGACTCGTGTGAAAGGATTAATTCACAGGCTTTAAAAAATGCTGGCGATGACTTTTAATCCCAAAGAAAATACTGCAAAAAACAAACAAACTCTTGGTTAACATCAAATTAAAACAACATAGTGACGCCTACGGCCTCGGCGTTAGCTTTAGCATTAGCTGTGAGGAGAGTTTTTATTTCATTTAAGAAGGATTTTTATTTTTTTTGGTGGGCTTCTGCTGCAGCACGTGATATCCGTCGTCTTTGTCTTTCCTTTTTAACATTTTTAAATCAGATTTCAAGTGCCTGAATAGTTGTGATGAGTCTTAAATTGGAAAACTTCCTAAAACGATCTCTGGATTAATCTGACAACTCAAGAAATTAGACAAAGATCAGATTTCTTTTTGTGTAATTTTCATTTTCAAGCCTTTTTTTTTTTTTTTAGAAAGAGCCTCTAGTCGTTTCCACGCCAATAGTCAAATATAGCCCACACCCATCATGGTACACCTGAAACACATTAAAATGGACACACTTCCATCCCGACCACAAATTCAAACGAGCAAAATCTGAGCCGTTCCCTTCCAGCAAACATGAAGCCCGTTTGGTTTCAAGCCGTATCACCAGGAAAGGTAAACTGAATCTCCACATCCTTTAAGACCTTCTACTTTCAGCTTTTTTTGCTTTTCAATGACGTTTTTTTTGGAAATTTAGCTGCTCTTTCAACGCTGGACGGTGAAAATATGGGATCATTTATTTTTTCTACCCATTCACGTGCCAGCCTCTCCATCTGTCGCCAACAATGCCAACGGACCCCACTGAGAGGAAGCTGTTCACACTCCTCACGCTGCTGAAAACACACTGAACCTGAATGGAAAACAGAAATACGGGTTTTGAATTTCCCTTGAAAGAAAGAAAAAAACCCCCGAATGGTTATGGAATTCTGACAGGCACCAGGAGAGATCATACCACTCCAATATTAGCTTCTCTTCATTGGTTTCCTGTTGAATCTACAATTTGAAATCCTTCTCGTCAACCAGGTTCCAGCCGTTAGTCCCACATCACCTCAGGAGAACACTTGGTTCTCAGAGTGCTGCCCACTAGAGGTTCCTTAAGTTTTCTAAGGTCCTGTCCACACGAGTCAAAACAATCCTTTTTTTTCTCTATTTCGTCATCCCCCCATCCCCTCAATTCAAAGGGTGTCATAAATATTACTCAAAATGGTGTAGTACATATGCCAGGCCTATAGGCGGCGCTGAAACTCTGCCACGTAAATACATCAAAACCAGAGAAGGAGACAAAGAGCATGAAAGAAATGTTGTTCAGTGATGTCACAGAGAAGGGAGGCGGGGCCATGACACCATCGTTAGTTGATCATAAGAATTTCATTTTTCAGGCTCCGAAAATGCGGCGTCATGTGGACGATCGGACACACCAAAAAAAAAGATGGTTATATGAAACAGCGTCGTCATGGTGACGGAGGCCAATACTGATCTGATTTGACACATTATCCCGATATTTGTATCGCTAACTTTGACTTCGGGATACTTGGATGCGGCTTCCGATTGAGCTTTTCGTCAAAAGTAATTCCAAAAAAAATTATTTACATGCAACTTGTTCAATCTGTTTATCTTCCAGAGAAATGGTAAACAAAGAGACGCAAAGCCACGTGATGCTATAATAAATATACATGGATATAAAGTACATATATGACAAATATCAATTGGAAATAATAATATGTAAAAGTACATTGTACAAGATTTAATTACACACAAATCCACACTATAGTTGAATAGTTGTGTCCATATGTGCAACATCTCCTAAATCCTTTACGATGTTTATCAACACTTTCCTCTTTGTCTGCTCGTGTTTCACGTTTCAGCAGAACCGAAGCTTTTATTTAAAAACTGCGGATAATAACCAGCCAGTGTCGGTTGTTTGAGGAGAAACAGAGGCTGGATGATGCTGATCACAACAAAACAGTCGGGTTGAATTCAGCCTCTCCGCAATAAATCGAGCTGACGGTGGAAGAAAACAGACCCGGTGCCAAACGAGCGGCTCAGTCATTGTTGCTGCGGAGGGATTAAGGTACTAAAGTCCGGTTCGCTCGGCTCCGGGCTGCGGGGGGAACAGTCAGGCAGCACAATGGGACAATAAAGGCCCGGTGTCGATAAAACAAAAAAAAAGCGAGGACGGTGTAGCTGCGCCGGGACGTCACGGTCGTCAAGGAAGCGCAGCGGGCGGCGGTGGTGGTGGGAGCCGGGAGCCGGTGGGGGGGCTGTGCGGCGCCGTGTCCCTCCGCCCTCCCGCCGCGAGTCCCTGTCAGAAACTGGGTGTGACACGCGCTGCCTCACCGGCACAACTTCCCAACTTGTACCGGCCCCGGCACACAACAAAAGCCCGCCGCTCCCGCCCGGCGGCTCGGCTCGGCTCGGGCGGGATTAAAACCGGGGAGTGACCCGGGGGGGGAAAGGTGGGGTCCGAGCCGCCCCCCCGCCTTCCCCCGGTGTGCCCCGACCTGCCCTGCCTATTGTTCCGCTGTCACGCCGCGGAGGTGCGCGGAGGGTTAGCGTTAGCTTTCGCGTTAGCCATTAGCCCCCCCCTACACACACACACACACATACACACACAAAGCTCCGGCGGCACCTTTTCCTCCCGAAAGTCACCGCGGTGTCACCGGGCAGGAGCCGCGGCCACAAGCGTTGCTCGACTCACCCACAGCTCCGTGCCCCAACTCATCGCGGATCCCCCGGTCAGAGTTCTCCCGCACTGGACGCAGTTTTTGTTTTTTCCCCCACCGCTCAGTCGCTCCCAAAAGTACCGCTGGCTTGGAACTCCGGTGTCCGGTCCTCCCGACTGTCTGCCAGACTGTGAGCCGATAAACACGCACGATCCTCCGGCTCCTCCTCCGCCTCCTTCTCCCCCCCTCCCCTTCTCCCCCCCTCCCCTCCCCGTCCGCCGGAGGCGCCGCAACCACCAGGGCCGCACAAACCGCAGCCGCGCACCACAGAGGGGCCCCGCACCCAATAGCCCCCCCCCCCCCCCCCCCCCCCGCACCACAGCTTTCATGGTCTTGGAGGTTTAAAAGTAAAAAAAAAAAAAAATACTATTAAACTGGCAATAGTAGTGGCTTAATGATGTACGGTTCCACTACTACTACTACTACTAATAATAATAATAATAATAATAATAATAACAGATTCTACCATTTCTATGTGAACATCAAAGTTCAGTTCACAAATTTAAATTGAACCAGTTCAATAATAATAATAATAATAATAATAATTACAGATTCTACCATTTCTATGTGAACAACAATGTTCAATTCACAAATTTAAATTGAACCAGTTCAATAATAATAATAATAATAATAACAGATTCTACCATTTCTATGTGAACATCAAAGTTCAGTTTACAAATTTAAATTGAACCAGTTCAATAATAATAATAATAATAATAATAATAATAACAGATTCTACCATTTCTATGTGAACATCAAAGTTCAGTTTACAAATTTAAATTGAACCAGTTCAATAATAATAATAATAATAATAATAATAACAGATTCTACCATTTCTATGTGAACATCAAAGTTCAGTTCACAAATTTAAATTGAACCAATTCAATAATAATAATAATAATAATGAATTTTATTTGCATTGCACATTACATGTGTAAAATTCTAAAAGTGCTAAAACGATCTAAAATCATGGTCTTAAGTTAACAGTTCCAAACATGAGCAAGTTCATAGTTTTTTGTTTTTTTTCCAACATGAGTCAAGAAGAAGAATCGTATTTCATTAACCTCCTTGGGGAAATGTCATCACCGAATTGATCGGGAAGCAGCCGCATAGCACGAGGGAAACAGGAGGAAACACAAGAACTCAACAGGGAGAACATGCAAACTCCACACACGAAGGCCCCGGGCTGGATTTGAACCAACAACCCGCCTGTTATGTGATATATGTGAGCTGTTACCCTCAGAACTCTGTCATTTCCCCCCTCCCGGCCGCCCAGTCAGTGTTTATGCACACATCTATAAACCCACAAGTATCGATCTGTGCATATTTATGAATGAGTCCGTCAAAAATGTGCACTGTACCGTCTTTACACTTCACCACACACTGGAACTCTAATTGGAGATATTTTGTCTAAAACATCCATTTGGGATCATCTTAATGTATGAATGCAAAAGAAAGACACAATGTGAATGTACAAAAAAACATTTCTTTGGTTAAATATCTTTGAACCTGGGACAATAGTTATGATCTATACTTTGAATTCCCTTCTTATATTGAGGATATTTCTCCATGTTTTTGTGACTGCCTCATGACTCGATTGCTGGAAATAAACGAGAACGATTCAATAGTACTGGTTCTTTAATTTCTGAAATAAACGTGATCCAGCAGCGGCCTCTAGTGGTCAAAATATGGTATTACGGGTCAAGTCAGAGACGTGAAAAGGGCCCTTCAGGAAGCTCCTGCAAAAAACATTTGTATTTTAAATCCAATGAAAAGAAACTATTTTTTTTTAATTCTCTCTATTATACCAGGTAAATTTTACATTAAAAAATTGTAAATTGAAACGCTCCACTTCATTATTCAAGTTAAATACAAATAAGAAATGTTCAATGGTCAATCTAACAGCAGAAAGGCGACTTGAAGCGGCTAGAAAAAAAAAAAGTTTTATATGATTGCACCTCACGTTGATTTCAATTTTAGTATTTAAATTGATGTAGGCCATTAAATGAAAAAAGTAGCTACTTCAAGTAATAATTTAAATCCTGATATATATATATTGTTTGTTTGTTTGTTACCATGGAGACAGCCAGCAGTTTAAGTTCACCGAGTCTGTAACCACGGTGACAGCCTGCAGGTTATGTCCAGAGTTTGTTACCATGGTGACAGCCTCCAGGTTATGTCCAGAGTCTGTTACCATGGTGACAGCCTCCAGGTTATGTGCAGAGTCTGTTACCATGGCGACTGACTCAGAGCTCCATTCGGTTCTCGACTCGTTCTCTCACCGGCATCAGTGGAAACAGTCTGGAACACCCGAGGTCAATGACCCGGAGAGCTGAGCAAATACTTTTTTCAATGTCGTGTTTGTTGAAAAACTGAACCCACAAGAGTTCAGTCTGAAGAACAAACCAGGGCTCTGACCCGGGACTCGACCCGACGCGCCAGCAGGGGGCGTCACCGAAAACCCGTGCAAAAACATTCACTGCATCACAATAACCAGCTGACGTCATTTATTAAATTTAAACACAGAAGTTCATCATAATATAAACATTAAAATTCATCCACAACTCTGTTTTTAATAGTCAGGCCTCTACAGGAAGTATTTACAGTTTATTATTAACAGGCTTCAAATATGTACAGATTTACTCTCTTATTGGTTTTAAACACCTGCAGGTTTTCACTAAATCTAATATTCTGCTCTTGTCAATATGAAGAACGTTGTTCACCGTGAACTCGAGACAAAAATACACATTTAATACAACATTGTTTTTATCCATACCAATGATGTGACCTTTTTTTTTTTTTTTTCTTTCCTTTTCATTTGTTAAACCAGCAACAAAGCGATCAGAAGGTTCGGTGTCACACCGTCACTCTTGTACAAACGATTCTCGCATCAAACCTTTTTTTCCAGAACGTTTCTGGAAAATTCCACAACTCTATGACCGTCAGAGAGAATTTTTGAGTGCAAGTTCTGAGAATTCTCAAAAGTGTAACCGTTCTATTTTTAGTCCGAACTCCAGAATTGGGGCGTTCCAAACTTTTCTTCTTGAGTTCTAGAATTTGAGGATTGTAGAAAGTGTGAAGGTTCTAGGGAAGCGCGAGAGTCCGACAGGTTGTGGGGATTCTAGAATATGTCCGATTTAAAATAGGCAGCATTCCAAAACTTTATAAGACTTCTAGGAGTTCAAGAATCCTTCTAAACTTTCAAAGAGTTCTAGGATTTAACTGTCCTGAAGTTTTTAAAAGTTTTAAATTTTGTATGAGTTCTAGAATTTGTCCGTTCTAAACTTGATAAAAGTTCTAGAATTTGACTGTTCTAAACTTTAAAAAAGTTGTAGAATTTTTGTTACTTTTGAAAAAAAAAAAAACAAATAAGAAGAAAGAAATATTCTGGCCACCTGAAATCCAAGATGGCTGCTATTTTTTTTCAAGATGGCCGCCATAATCAACAGCAAAAGTCTTACTTCTTGCAGTAAAAACGCACAGACTTTACCAATATGGACGATTCTGGTACCAAATCATACGTTTTGGATGAAGAATCCGATTTTTTTTTTTTAACTTCTATATATCAACAATAGTCCTTTTATCTTATTTGGTACTTTGGATTAAAATGACAAAATTGTGGTCAATTGTAGTAGTGCAGTAGGTCTTCGATGTATGTAGTTTGGGGTGGGGTAGTAGAAGTAGTACCTCAGTTTCAGGAGTCAGCCACACCCTTTACTCATGAATGGACTCCTGTGTTAGTTCTCTAAAATATGCAGAATAAATGGAAATACTAGTTGTAGATGTATCACTCTTAATAAAATCTTTTTTTTTTCATATCATTGCAAATGCCATGTTCCCTGTTAAATTTGATTCCCTCGACATGAAAACCAAACCAAGATGAAGTCAATCGGTTACTGTGGTAAGACGATGCAAGTTACATGCCGGAACGGTGGCCATCTTGGAAAATGGTAGCCATCTTGGATTTCAGGTGGCCATTGAATTTTTTTTTTTTTAATTGGATTTCTTGTCCGTTCCCACGGTTACAGTGAGTTCAGCTTGACGTCGACGTTCATCCTCCCGTTTTGACCAACTCTGTCCATGGCGTCACGATCTCCGCGGCGTCAGATCAGGATTTGTGTTTTGGGCGGCGGCTCCAGTTTCCGTGACAACGCCGTGAGGATGAGGTTGAATTTGTCGTAGCGGTCCGATTGGTTGACCGAGGCGCCGCGGCTTCCCCACAGCAGCCGCAGCTGAAAGTCTGTCTTAAACACTTCCAGCAGGTCGTCGTCGCACTCGAACCCTGAAAAAGAACAAACAAAAAAAACAACGCAGACGAGTTTAGAACGACTCTCAGCTTTCCTATCACCGACAGACCGATTGGCGTGTTGGTCGTCACCCCGCAAGGCCTCCTGGGCGTGAAGCGCGTAGCTCCGGGCGTTGTGAGCCATGCCTCGCGCCGCCTCCAGGTGACGCAGCATGATGTCGCAGCCGTGGTCGCTGGTTTCCCAGAGCTCCGCCCCCTCGGGGGCGAGCGACGGACGCTCCATCAGAGTGAGGAGAGGCAGCAGGAGCGGCACGCCGACCGCCGGAGGAGGGGAGGCTGCGGCCGGACAAGAAAGCTCGTCAGACCAACATCTCGTCATTCACGTTTTTAAAAAAAGGCAGAAGCTCCGCCTCCCTCAGAGATGGCGTGGGAGGGTTAGATTCCGGCGCTGTCGCGCTCTTACCGGTTCCTTCGTACAGGTTCTTGTAGAACGGTTTGAGGACTTTCTCGTAGCTGATGGCCGTCTGAGTGAAGTTCCTGCGAAGTGCCGTCCAGGTTTCCTCTAATCGGCTGATCTGAACCAAGAAAATAACACAAAAATTTTGTTTTAAAAATAAAGCTGCAATCTTGCTGGTCGGCGATTTGAAGCATGTCCCCCAGGTGGCGCTGCGACTGACTTGTGTATTTTGTCCAACGGGTGTGATGAGGGCCGTACGTGTGAAGTTTGAGGCGGATTGCTTGAGGTCATTTACACATCACTTCCTGTTTCATTGCAAAACGTCACCAATTGTGGGCGTGGCCACACCCTCAGACTTTAAATTTGTCAAAATGGCCGACTTCCTGCTGAGTTTTCGGGATGTGAACCCCTAAAATGTTATTTCCGTGTGACATATGTGTACCCCATTTCGTAGCTCTGGATGAAATGTGGTGCGGGAGCGTCATTTCCAACATTTTGTGGGAGGTGGCGCTGTTGAGCTTTCTTGCTACTCGCATAAGAGGTTATTTACACACCACTTCCTGTTTCATTGCAAAACGTCACAATTTTTGTGGGCGTGGCCACACCCTCAGACTTTTGCAACAGATTTTGATTAAAAAAAATCAAAACTCCCCAGAATGAGTTCGCTCTAGAAAATCAAGCCCAAATCTGCCATATTTGTCAAAATGGCCGACTTCCTGCTGAGTTTCGGTATGTGAACACCCTACACTTTTATTCCTGCGCGTCTCGGGGTGTGACATATGTGTACTGCATTTTGTAGCTCTAGGTCAGTGGTGTCAAACTCATTTTAGTTGACGGGCCACATCCACACTAATCTGACCTCTGGAGGGGTCAAGTCAAGTCAATCATAACATATTAAGCTGCAGATACGGACAAATGCAACGTCTTTCCTTCTTTTGATTCTTTTGTAACTGCAAGGATTTGCCAGTCTATTCTGAAATATACATATTAAAGGAAATTAGATATTATTATATTTGCAAAAAAAAACAACCCTCAGTCACCTGAATCTGGTATTCGGGATTAAAACAATTTGTCATCATCTGGAAATTGTTTTGAGTTTACGTGTCTAAAGTATCATCTCACATAAGTTGGACTCATTGTTTTATTGTGAAAGGCGTTGCGTCATGCGACCTCCACAGATGCATTAATGTCGGGAGTCAAATTCTGACCAAGGGTGGTTTTGAATGTCATTTTTGCCGATCTAGTGTTTTTACATCAGCCTCTGTCAGTTTTCATTTTTATACTTCACACTTCAAAAATCACATGGCGGTCGGAGTAGATCGTCTGGTGGGCCGGTTCTGGCCCCCGGGGCCGCATGTTTGACACCCCTGCTCCAGATGAAACGCGGTGCGGGAACATCATTTTCAAACATTTTATGGGAGGTGGCGCTGTTGAGCTTTCTTGCCACTCGCGTGTGTATTTCCTCCAGTATATCAAGATTTCTACCCGGTCTGACGCGTGTGCAAAGTTTGGCAACTTTCCCCAAGAGGCGTCGGTCTTGTCGGGAGAGTCCTTTGACATTTTTAAATTTCGCGGGTGTGTACCTGCTGCAGGTCCAGAGCCTTCATCAGCGCCGTGAAGGCGAACAGGTCCCCCACCACGTCCTTCAGCTCCACGGCCACCAGGATGATTCGGTTCAGGGTGGACGCCCGCTCCTCCACGCTGCCCGTGCAGCCCAGGATGTCCACGGCGACGCCCACCGCCATGGTGTGGTGCCTGCGAGGCGGAGGAAGAGGCGCTTTACCCCCTCCACCCCATGGTCCAGCAGAGGGGGGTGGGGGGGGGGGGGCTGTGGTACCGCCTCGTTGGCTTACCTCTCCATCAGGTCCAGACGCAGCTGGCGGCCGTGAGGCAGCGTCACCAGCTCCAGGCCGGAGGACACGCCCATCTGACCTCTGACCTCCGCCGTCACCCCGAGGATCCGCGCGACCTGGAGGGCAACAGGTGAGCGTGGGTGTGTGTATATATATATGTGTGTGTGTATCTATGTTTATGTATGTGTGTATATCTGTGTATCTATGTGTATCTCTATATGAGTATCCGTGTGTATATCCATGTGTGTATATCTATGTGTGTCTATCTGTGTGTGTCTATCCATGTGTGTACATCTATGTGTGTATGTCTATGTGTGTCTATCTGTGTGTCCATCTGTGTGTGTATATCAGTTTGTGTATCGATGTGTATCTCTATATCTCTATGTGAGTATATATCTGTGAGTATATCGATATGTGTATATGTGGGATTCTTGTGTGTGTATCTATGTCTTTGCATCTATGTGTGTATATATCCAGGTGTGTATATCAGTTTGTGTATCTATGTGAGTATATAGCAATGTGTTTATCTATGTATGTATATCTACGCGTGTCTATCTTTGTGTGTACATCTATGTGAATCTCTGTATGAGTATATATATGTGTGTAACTCTATATCTCTATGCGAGTATATATCTGTGAGTATATCTATATGTGTGACTATCTATGTGTGACTATGTGAGTATATCGATGTGTATATGTGTGATCTACGTGTGTCTATCTATGTGTGTCTATCTATGTGTGTCTATCTATGTGTGTCTATCTATGTGTGTATATCTATGTGTGTGTACCTGGCAGTCGGCCCTCAGCAGGTGTCGGGCGATACTCTGGTGGTCGTGGCTCAGCAGCAGCTCCTTCGCTCTCTTCAGCACCGACATCTCCAGCGGTTTGTTTTCCGGGGGGAGGAGCCGGGAGGAGAAGTGGGCGGGTCTGAAGCTTGACTCCGCCTCCTCGATTGGCCGCTGAAAACTGGCCCGCCTCTTACCACCCTCCCCCTCCTCCTCTTCCTCCTCCTCTCTCCCTGTGTCCTCATCTTCCTCCTCCTCCTCCTCCTCGCTGGTATTCTCCAAGGCGGCGATGGCGTGATGGTAGGAGCTCCTGTCCAGGCCCCTCCCCCCGCCCGCCTCCTCCGGCCCCCCCTCCCCCTCCCTCCTCAGCCTGTCCACGTAGCTGCAGAGCTGGAGTTCAGGGTGGAGGTCCTTCCTGGCTGGTCCGGGCGGCTCGGAGGAGGAGGAGGAGGAGGAGGAGGAGCCCAGGGCGTTGCTCATGTGAAACTTCAGGGGCTTGACGGGAGGAGGAGGAGGAGGAACGGGGAGGAGGGGAGGACCTGCGGAGGGAAGACAATAATCACTTTTATCAATGCGACCGGGTCGTTCTCACCCAGACGGCGGAGCACGGGGCGTTACCTGCAGTCCTCCAGGAGGAGGCGCCAGAGCTCCCGCGCGACGGGTCCGGAGGAGGCGCGGCCAGGCGGGAGGAGGCGCAGCAGGAGGCGGGCGGGTCTGCGGAGGTGGGCGGAGGCACCACCGGGAACTGGGGGCAGGGGGGGCGGGGCAGGCGGACCACCTTGCTGGGCTTGGGCGGCGGCTTGGGGCACAGCTGGCTGTCGGAGCCTCGGATCGCCTGACCTGGAAAAACCCACGAGACACGGCGGGTCACCACAGCAGCCCGTCACCACGGCAACGCCGGGTCGTCTCTCCGCACGGCGACACGTCTTAGGAGCCTCAAAATCTTTTTTTTTTTTTTTTTTTTTTTAAGCAAGTTTCAGAGGAATTGGAAGACGAGCGGACGGACAAACAACACACATGAGCCGAAAACGACGATGTCACAGCCCCGCCTCTCGAGCTTTAACCCCGCCTCCCTCTACGTGATGTCACTGAACAACAACAACAATATGGCGGACGACGCGCCGTCGGCGGAGCTGCTGACGCTCCTCAACGAGGACACACGTCGGATGTCGGATTTGTTGAAAGCGAGGATGAGCAGGAGGATTTCGGTGTGTTTCTTGAGTCGCGACGCCGCCTAAAGGCCTGGCAGGAGAACTGCAGCCTCTGCTGGACGGCGTTTGTGTCTGATGGCCTGTATTGCTGGAGGATGTGGAGGTGGCGTTCAGAAAATGGCCGCCGCCCGTACCTGCTTGGGGCTCGGCTGACCTCCGGGACGCCGACGGGCTCAACGCCGGCTCGCTGCCCGTCCGGAACACCAGAGGCTTGTGGGCGGAGCCACACAGCAGCTGGTCAGCAGAGTGCTGGGGCGGCGGCCTAGAACCTGGAGACACACGGGGAGTGGATCACTATCTGACATTCAGAACACAAATGAAGAGAATAGCAGAAAATATTACAATATTAATAAGTGACGAAGGGAATGAAGATGCATATCGGCTGGTGGAGGAACTCAACGCTGCCCCCCGGTGGCCAAAACAAGGAATGACCAAAGATCTGCCTGCCGGGAGTGGAGTTTTGTTCCGACGTTTGCTCACCGAGGGGCAGGAAACTCTCCGACTGGTGGGCTTTGAGGGGCCGGCGCCGCTCCTGGACGTGATTGAGACTCGCCGGCTGGCTGCCGCAGCGACTCTTCAGCCTGCGTGATGGAGGGAGAGAGAGAGAGAGAGAGAGAGAGAGAGAGAGAGAGAGAGAGAGAGAGAGAGAGAAGACAAACGTCTCGTCAACGAGGAGGGAAATATGACATCCCTTCATCTTCTGACTCTCAAACCTGCAGTGGAATTCACTGCCACTAGAGGGCGCCAAGTTGCCACCCCATCTAACACATTTACCACCAGAAGAAATAAAAATGTTAAGTTTTTTGTCCATAAGAATAATCTATTTTACTGTTTTAAACTCAAAGAATCGTAAGAAAAGTCACAATTTAAAATATTTGATTTCAAGAAAAGTGAAGTTCAATGTTTTATACTTTAAATACAGTAAATTATGATATTTTTGATTTTATTGAGAGTACATTTTTGACATTTTAAATGGTCGCAAGAGTGGATTTTAATGGTTTTTTTAAATTTATGCACAGATGAATTTCATGTTTTGGATTTTTATGTTATGTATGTAATTTTAATAATAGTAGCATTTAATATTTTTGTTTTTTGCTGAATCATTAGTAAATCTTTATATATTTTTTTATTTTAAGAACAGCTGAATTTCATGTTTTGACATAAATTATAGTAAAATCTGACATTTCTGATTTTAAGAATGGCAATATTTTAATATTTTTAATTACAGTAAATTTTTACCTTTGTAATTTTAATAATAATATTGGTATAGTAATTGGTTTTTTGCTTAAACATGAGTACATTTGAATGTTTCTGACTTTAACAATAATGGATTTTCATGTTTTTGATTTTAAGAACATATAAATTTCACTTTTTTGTCATAAATTATAGTAAACTCTGACAATTTTGATTTTAAGAATGTTTTATTTACTTTAAGCATAGTACATTTTTAAAAAAGAAACTTTTCATTCTCCATAATCATTAATGATTATTTTTGTCATAACATCATAGGTATTAAAACAGCATGTCGACTCATTCTAAAAGTCACAGATGTTGAAGAAAGAAGGAGCTCCAGGGTAGATGACGCCCCCTGGGGGGAGGTTTAGAGTCCCCCCACCCCCCCCCCCGGTGTGTTTCCCACCTGAGCTGGCTGTCGGTTCCCAGGCCGAGGTCCTGGCGGCGGCCGGCCTGGCGCCCGGCCTGCATGCCGTCCGGATCCTCATGTCCGTTGGCGATGTTGAGACTCAGACGCTTCTGATTCCGCCTCTCGTGCCTCATGAGGGCGGCCTGGCAGCGGCCGCCCACCGGGTTGTACTTCTCCTCCAGGAGGCGCAGCGGCAGTGTCCGGTTGACGGGCTGGAAGATGATGGCGCCGACCACCTGCAGGGGAAAGAACCAGGAAATGACCTCCACAAATACCGACGTCGTCCTGAAGGATTCTGAATGTTTGCTGATGACACAACTCTCTGTGTCTCATGTACATCTCATGTACATCTAAACTCTCTGATGAAAGGAAAGTTTTTCTTTGTGTCTCAGATCAAACAAACAACTACAGACTATAGGAATATGTTTTATTTTCAGTTGTTGATAATACATTTAATTTCTGAGAAGAAACTGCCTGTAAAAAAAATATGTATATAAAAACAAATAACAAAAAAGACATTTTGCAAACTGCACAATACAGTTTAATCATTAACTAAAAATAGAGAATGTATAGAAATGGAACTGATTCTTGCTGAAATGAAGTTCTTTTTGTGTTAATTAATTAAATAATTCATTTATTATGATTTTCTACTTATTTATCTCAGATTTCTTTAAATAGAAAATTTATAGAAATGGAACTGATTCTTGCTGCAATGTTTTTTTAATTAATACATGTTTTATTTATTGTAATTTTCTATTTATTTATCTCAAATGTCTTCATTTTTTTTTTCTTGTTGCCATCAGTACCCAACTTAAAAGTGAGATTCCTGCTATGTGCAGATTTTCCTCTCTACTGGGGAAGAAGAAAAGACAGAATCAAACATAGAAAATGACCAAATCCAAAAAATGGGACAAACTTCATCCAGACCAAACTACATCCAGACCAAACTACGTCCAGACCAAACTACATCCAGACCAAACTACTGGACGGAGGCTCACCTGTGAAACGGCTTTTCTGTTTCCCACGTAATATCTGATGAGCGCCGGCACGCTGTCGAAGCCTTCGCGCTCCAGCCGGTACTCCACTCTGGAATACGCCTCGTTCAGCGTCACCACCTGAAACACCGACAGGACCACTGAGACATGTCCAAGGTCCAGGACCACCGAGACATGTCTGTCCGTCCAGCCGTAATCTGGATCGTATTTGACGGCAGAACGAGTCGACCAATGACATTAAAATGATGGTCGCAGTGAAAGCAGTGAGCTTTTTAAGATATGTCCCCTCTGAGGACGTCTTCAGGATGGACAGAGTCTTTTAGACGTGGTTTTGGACAGTGTTTGCTGAGTCGGCAGGAAGAACGGCTGTTGACAAAGTGTCTCCACGCAGAGACGTTTCTTCACCGTGTCTGAACTGACGTACCCATCAAACCCATGATAGAAGAAATTAGTTTAAAGGACAGGAAGGGAATGTCCCAGCATTCCAGCGTCGGCGGAGGTTGTACGTCTCTGGAATGGACCATGGATTCAGGTTCGATATTTACATTTAACCGCCAGACAAAGGGGAGGACAGTGGAGACAGAGGGAGAGGAGACGGCCAGTCCATCACCACGTACTTCTTGAAGGTTCCAAGCCACTTTCAGGACTGAGGCCCCGCCCACACGACCCAAAACTGTCTGTTTCCTTACACACTTTCCCGTCCACATAAAGACGACTCAAACCCACACATACACCGGGCCTACAGGGGGCGCTGTGGCGCCGCTTCATATAGGCCTGGTTGATGCCAGGTTTCCGTCAGACACGTTAGGTCCATTATAGAATCGTGTTTGAGACGGTGTTCCAACACTTCCAGTCCGCTTCACGTCTTCCCTCCCGCCGACTCGGTGGGACCGCCGGGTTTCCACTACGGCGGGAAAACGTGTGACAAAAATAGCCCCTGATGTTTCCGGAAGAGACGTGCGATTTCGGTTGCGTATCTCCGTAGTTAACTTTACTGGCCAGAGACGGACACGTGACTCGACGCTGCCACCCCGGTGTCGAAATGATGGAATGACTTCAACGTCAACCACGCCGAAAATAAACCCAAAGACGTCACAGCTCCTGAGGGTATTTTTCTCGTTTTTGTTATTGTTATTGTTTCTTTGCGTCACCTTCTTGTTGATCTTGAAGTGCTGCGCTGCGTTTCTCCACTGGCAGGTCAGGACGTAGTTTCCCCGGCTGGACAGCGAATCACGGACCAGGAAGTCTCCGTCGCGCTGCACCAGGTTTTCCGCCACCTGCAGAACAAGACGCCGCGTCACGTGTCGAGCTCGGCCACACACACACACACACACACACACACACACACACACACACACACACACACACACACACACACACACACACACACACACACACACACACACACACACACACACACACACACACACACACACACAGGTGGTTCTCTCCTGACCCTCCGTCGCCGCCGCCGCTCCTCAAGTTGTGATCTCCCTGCGAGCGCCGGTACGTTTAATAATACGGGTTCAACAAGTTTTCACCCGGCCTTCGACAGGGAGGGACTCATGACTCAGATTTGTGAGAGTGTGTGAAAGTGTGAGTGTGTGTGAAAGTGTGTGGGAGAGAGAGAGAGAGAGAGAGTGTGTGTGTGTGTGTGTGTTACCTGTCTGGGAATTTCCCCGTGGTACCACGCGTGGCTCCTGGGCTCCTCGCAGTTCGTCTTCAGCTCCTCCTCCAGCTCCCGGCGGAGTTTGTCCGACGGACCGTCCAGGATGAACTGGTCCCTGGAGAACTGCATCGGGAACAGAGGAACGTTTCACCGGTCAGCGGTCTCGGGTCGCCACGGGTTGCAGGTTCAAGTCCCATCTCTGCCCGTGCTTTCACCAGCTAAAGGTTTTTCCCAGCAGTACTAATCGTCCCCGTACCTGGAACGACCTGGAAAGTGTGTCCTCTCTCTCGCTGGGTTGTTCCAGGTTTTAAAAAGTGTGTTGCTCCAACCAGCCAAACAGAAATCAAACCCTATATAGTGTCATCGGGGGTTTAGCCAATCACAATCAAGCCCTTTGACTCCTCCCACAATCAGGCAGCTCTGCTCTGGCACATGGCACCACGAGAGGTTCGGTGTAAAAAGCCTCAACATGACACGATCGGCACAACCTCATCACAATGACGACCGTCGGCCATAGCGCCACCTGCTGGAGACAGGAAGTGCAGTCTGGTGGAATTCAGTCCACAGGCTGAACCGTCACCGGGCAGAACCCACCGGAGAACCAGCCCGACTGGAACCACTCACAGCTAGCTAGCTAGCTAGCTAGCTAGCTCTCTCTCTCTCTCTCTCTCTCTCTCTCTCTCTCTCTCTCTCTCTCTCTCTCTCTCTCTCTCTCTCTCTCTCTCTCTCTCTCTCTCTCTCTCTCTCTCTCTCTCTCTCTCTCTCTCTCTCTCTCTCTCTCTCTCTCTCTCTCTCTCTCTCTCTCTCTCTCTCTCTCTCTCTCTCTCTCTCTCTCTCTCTCTCTCTCTCTCTCTCTCTCTCTCTCTCTCTCTCTCTCTCTCTCTCTCTCTCTCGTACAGGCGTCATGTAACGTCATCATCCTGTTACTGCTGCCAAAACCTGCCTCCATACACACCTTCATATGACGTACGTAAACACACACACACACACACACACACACACACACACACACACACACACACACACACACACACACACACACACACACACACACACACACACACACACACACACACACACACACACACACACACACACACACACACACACACACACACAGTGTGTCACCCACAGTGACCTTTTATTTTGTAAGTTAATTAATTAAATTAGTTTTTACACAGATTTCTTACATGTACAGAGAGAGAGAGAGAGAGAGACCTCTGGAAATCACACCACAGGAAGTCTCCAGACAGAAAGACCTTTCTTTTGTAACGATGCAATACATAAATTGTTGATACGTCGATAAATAAATAAATAATTAATAAACAAACTGGAGTTATGCTGAACGGTCCCAGTCGACATTAGATCAACACAAAGTGAAAAAATGGTTCAGAGGATTTCAGCAGTGAAGAGATTCTCTGTGGATTTTAAAAGACCATCATGCTTTTTTTTGTTTTTTTTGTTTAACCCTTTGAAGCCCAGAGTGTGTTTGATGGAGATGAGAGTTCACCTCCAGGTCTATCTCTCGCTATTACAATCCTCTGTGTGTGTGTGTGTGTGTGTGTGTGTGTGTGTGTGTGTGTGTGTGTGTGTGTGTGTGTGTGTGTGTGTGTGTGTGTGTGTGTGTGTGTGTAAGCTGCTTGTCCAGCGAGTTCAGCGAGGTGACCACAAAATAACCTCTTATCATAATAGCTCTGATTCACGGTCGTCTCTCGTCCTAATCCCGCCGCCGCCTCGATCCCCGCCGCGGTCGCCAGGCTTCCGGGTGCCGCGCCGCCGAGGCTCCGTTCACACTGCAGGTCCTTGATGCTCAATCCCGATTCGAGTTTTAAAATCCACGTCTACCGGCCTGCAGTGTGAACGTCACCCGACCCCAGAGCGGCCCGCACGGCCAGCAGAGGGCGTGACGTCACGCCCAGCAGCTGTTTACAAAGCAAATATGGACGTCCTGTTGTATCATATATAATAATTACATAACATAATGCAGATTGCATGTGTTCATGTCAAACAGAATTTCTGTGCACCTATAATTATATTGTCAGTAATAATTAATTAGTGAAGCTTTAGTTTCTGGATTGTGAAAAACATTCTGCATTATAATGATTACAGTTACTTTTGATTTAGACCAGAGCAGTAAAACGTCCTTTTTACCTCTTTTGTGACAGAATCATCTACAACATGAACATTTGTCTACAACAAAACAAAAAACCCTCAACAAGTAGACTTGTGCGAGCAAAGGTGATGGTGAAAATTAAAAACTCCTCTTATAAAAGAAGGAAGGTGTGTGTGTGAGTGTTGAACCCCGAGGACAAAGAAATTACCTTTAATTTGGAAATGGTACGTATTTATAGTACTTGGTAATTAAATCTTTCTGATTCTGGAGTGACAGAGTCGAGGAATTCAAAGCCTTATTTGGGAAGAGGTTTGAGATTGAAACCCTGGTTATTTAGGGGCTATAGATTCAGACCCTGGTTCCGGTGGGAGGTACAGATTCAGACCCTGGTTCTGATAGGGGGTCAGGGCTACAGATTGAGACCCTGGTTCCGGTAGGAGGTACAAATTCAGACCATGGTACTGGTAAGGGGTAGGAGGTACAGATTCAGACCCTGGTTCTTTAGGGGCTACAGATTCAGACCCTGGTTCCGTTAGGGGTAGAGGCTACAGATTCAGACCACGGTTCTTTAGAGGCTACAGATTCAGACCCTGGTTCTGGTAGGAGGTACAGATTGAGACCCTGGTTCTTTACGGGCTACAGATTCAGACCCTGGTTCTGGTAGGAGGTACAGATTGAGACCCTGGTTCTTCAGGGGTAGGGGCTACAGATCCAAACCCTGGATCTTTAGGGGTAGGGGCTACGGATTCAGACCCTGGTTCCAGTAGGGGTAGAGGCTACAGATTGAGACCCTGGTTCTTTAAGGGCTACAGATTCAGACCCTGGTTCCAGTAGGGGTAGAGGCTACAGATTGAGACCCTGGTTCTTTAGGGGCTACAGATTCAGACTCTGGTTCTGGTAGGGTGTGAGACAAGCAAAAGCAACACACATCCCTCCATCTTGTCTCCATCTTCAAAAGGTTCCCACCTTTTCCTGTTTACATGAAGATAAAAACATCCTGCGTTCATGCTGGGAATCGTCCCTCTCATCGCCTTTTTAATTAACTGGATCTGGACGATCAGTCTCTGGTGTCACGGTGGCTAAATGGGACCAAAGCTAGACCCACTGAGGCGTCATGGTAGCGCTAGACGGATCCTGGTCACTGTTTCATGTCACAGCTTCAGGTCCAACGCTCCATTTCAGCTTTAGACCTAAAGACAAACTATCTGACGAAAAGTCAGGAGTAAAGATTTTTACCTCAAAGCAACTCTGGGTAGGATTTCAACTTCCAGTGCTTCGCCAGCAAAGAGTGAAATGAGCTTTACTTTCAGAATAAAAGGAAATTTAATGTCCAACGAGATGAGAAACCGATGACAAGAGTGTTTGTTTTTACATTACTGTGTGTTTGTTCCTGCTGCTGATGGTTCCTGTCACTAAATATTACCTTTAATATAAACACCGCCGGCATCAGGTGTGATTTCCACACATTTCACTTCATTTTGTTTTTAAAATTGCTTTCCACGGCTTATTTGAAGCGACTCCCGCTTTTGAAATCAAGACCGAGCCACGAAAACTAGAAAATGTACGAACGAACTGCCTTACAACTCCGAAACACACATATATATATAATCTCTCTTGGAATTAAAAGGGTTAGAAAAATTGGGACATTCATTGTAGGATTTGGCATTATTGTTGACACAGATCTGACTAAATACATTTTATAAATCACTAACTAACTAACTAAATAAATAAATAAATAAAGAGACCCCCCCCAGAGGAGCAGATGGAGCAGCGAGTGAAAGAGTGGAATGGAAGAAGACCTGAGGGCAGCCACAAAGTGAAGCCAAAGAAAAGAAGAACAAGAAGAGGAAGAAGAAGAAGAGGAAGAAGAAAAAGAAGAAGAGAACAAATGAAGGATGAAGAGAAGGTCGACTGAGGAGGAAGGAAAGCGATCAGATGAACAGACTGACTCTTTCCGTAGAGTGGTGGCTCTCGATTATTTTCCATCTTTTTTTTTTTTTATTTATCCATTTTATTTTCTAACATTCTGCTATAAATAGATTTACAATCAAATTATTTCACCAATTTCACCAACTTTTCACAAAAACGCTTTACCCGGGTTGGAAGGACCAATAGATTAGATTATAGCACGTCAGGGGCTAACTGTTAGCCAACTAATCCCTCAAACAAGTGCGAAAAAAAATGTCCCATACAAAGCGGATAAGAGCGGCACCTCGTGGAGGAGATCAAAGGAGATCAGCGTCTGTTGCCATGGAGACGCTCCATGTTTCTGATTTATTTTCTCATAAATTTGAAGAATGGATCCTTGAGAATAGCAGCTGACGACTCCTTTCCGTAATAATTGTGCTGATATTCTGTACTTGTACTTCATCACTGAGCTCCAATACTTCCTGCACCGCTGATAAAGGAGATAAACTACCGGGAGTTTGTCATCCACACACACACACACACACACACGGTTCTGCTCACCTTGGCGTTGATGACAGAGTTCTGGCGGTAGAAGCAGCACATGGCGGCCGTCAGGGCCTTCAGGTTGCATCGCTCTGACATTCTCCTGAACTTTTCCCGGCTGGCAAACAAACGCCGCCTTCGGGGGGGAAGTTTAATTCCCGCTGTAAATCCCGGCCTCAGCTAGTTACCTTGACGACACACCCAACGAGTGTGGAGTCCCCCGAGGACGTCCCGCCCCCCTTCCCACCATCACCCCCGCCGCAGGGGAGACCGCCATCGCTGACCGCTCTTCAAAACACAGTCTGTCAGACTGACAGCATCCTCCTCCACATACTGTCTGTGGCTCTCTCTCCTCCACAGTGTGCTGCAGAGTTAACCCTCCGCCCCCCCCCATGTTTGGATTTAGAGGAAAAAGTCATGTGACCCCGTTGGAGCCAATGGTTTGTGGATTATATGGTGAGCGTCCCAGGGGCACGGTCTCCCTCCTGCTGCCTCTGAAAACAACCAATCGCCTCCAACGTGCCGCCACATTCAATACGACGCAGACACTTTGTGATTTTGGTTTATTTTTATGTATTTTTTCTTCCTTTAAACACATAAAGCTGAGGACACCGGAAACCGAATTTCGCTTAACCTGTAGTTAATGATGGATCAGAGGCGGCACAGATCTGTCATTGATCCTATTTGACAAAAAGAATCAATAATGACGGCAACAGCTTCTCACCACACCAGTTTCTCACTTGGTCACCGAGGACAGAAAAATAAAAAAAGAATAAAAAGTCACAATATCGGCCAAAACTATTTAGTCTCCATCTACACCAGGCAAAACCATCTTTTTTCTCCCCGTCGTTCTCAAAAAATACTCTATACACCGCCAAGAACATGACAGAAAAACAATGCAGTACATATGCCAGGCCGTTTGGTGGCGCTATAAACAACACAGAATCCTCCTGCTCATCCTTGATATATATATATATATATATAAAATATTGCGCGCATGTTTTTCTTGCAAAGTGGTCCTGATTATAATGTACCTGCTTGTCACTTAATGGCTGTTCGGCAATTACACACACACACACACACACACACACACACACACACACACACACACACACACACACACACACACACACACACACACACACACACACACACACACACACACACACACACACACACACACACACACACACACACACACACACACACACACACGGCAGAATCCAGCTAAAAGAGCTCTTCGCAGGAAGTGGAGCCTCTAATTACAGTGTGAACTCTCTGAGGATCCACGGAGGAAATACATGCGGAACATTCCCCCGGGGCGCCGCAGGGCAGCGCACACACTCACGTGCACACGAGCGCACACACACACGCACACACACACACACTCGTACCCCTGCGGACCACAGTAGCCCCAAATCACCAGTTCTGCTAAACGTCCACCTTAAAATACACTCGTTCGTCGCTCAAGGAATGCTGTGGAAAAACAACGCGGACACAAATCTGTGTGCTGAGGTTCTATGTTGTCTATTTCTATCTGCTCGATGCTTCCTGTCAGCAGGACGGAGCCGCTCCAGCAGCTTCCGCCAAATCACACCATCAAGTATGGAAACTCGGGGGTGCATATTCTTGTCAGTAAAAATGTTCTTTGACTTGCAGATTCATATTTACGGCGGCGGCGGGGAGCTGAAAGGAGGAACATGGCGAGCAGAGTTAGTGCGTCCGTCATCTGACGAGGAACGTTGCAGGTTCGATTCCCAGTCATGATCAAGGATCAATCCATAGGATTTTAAATAAAAACTGCAAACATTTTTCCCATGCAAAGCGGATGTGAGGCACATTATGGACATCAAAGGAGATCAGCTCCTGTTGCCATGGAGACGCAGCCTGCTCAGTGTTTCACACAGTGTCTACCTGACCTGGCTAGTTAGCATCGACATGAGCTAATGGCTAACATGCTAGTGATGCTAACTCGGTTCCACAAACAAATGCACAGTTGGTCTACCGAGTGTAGCTCTACCTTTTTTTTTTTTTTTTTTTTTTTATCTGCACGGATGAATGTATATGAATGCAAACTTGACATTTTGTGATAAATATATATACAAGTATTCTATATTAGATATCATTCTTAGTTAGATTGACATATTTTAATACTATTTTAATGCAGAAAGATAATTATGTATATTAAATAATGGAGAAAGGGTAGGATTTGATAAGTTTACATCTTACTACCCCTTTTCAGGCATTTTAATCAGATATATGCGATACATACATATGTTGACTATGTCGGTCTAATTAAAGATAGATTATATATTTTTTGTGTCACTATATTTTCATAAAATTTTATTTATTTATTCAACATAAAATGGTGTATATATCTTTGGATGTGTGTGTGTACATAAAAACATTGGATACGTATGTGATTGCACAAAAGTTATTAAATGTCACATGCCTGAAATGAAAGAAGAAATAAAAGAAAATCCGTCCTTTATCTCTCCGCGTGAAGTTCGGTTGTCAGAAATGCCACAGGATGACGTCCAGCCTCAGAGTGGCGGTTCATCGGGGCAATAAATATCAGCGACTGAGCCGTGAGCGACGGCCATCGATCGGGTGATGGATTCCGACCTGAGCGGCAGACTGCTGCAACGTGACGTCCTTCCCTGCGTCGCCATGAATGTGTGCGGTCTGAGGGCACCAACACAGTCACTGCAATGTTCAACTATTGAAAACACACAGACAGAAAACACTTTCCGAGACGTTGCTCCACTGAAATTGTGAAAATATAAAGTATGGCCCAGTCAGCATCTAAAAC
>NC_137661.1:25981964-25996964 GCF_963422515.1 Blennius ocellaris | reverse complement strand
GTCTCTCTCTCTCTCCCTCTCTCTCTCTCTCTCTCTCTCTCTCTCTCCCTCCTCCCACACCATAACACACACATTGCAGCCACACGCCTGCCATTCAGAGTCCACTGACAATTTCACAGTGAGGTTATAGCACACACACACACACACACACACACACACACACACACACACACACACACACACACACACACACACACACACACACACACACACACACACACACACACACACACACACACACACACACACACACACACACACACACACCTTATGATTTGAATCTCTAATTCCATTTCTGATCTCCACAGCGCCCCCCCATGGTCCCCGCTGATATTGCGCCTCCTCTCTGAGCGTCGAATAAACAAAACAAATAAAAATATATTTTAAAACCTTAAACATGCTATTCACATCAAAACTGAACTAATGTGACACTTAAAATCCACTAAATTAATGATGGAATCAAATTAAATGAATAAATCTCTTATGACATTTGATTTCCCAAATTAATTATTCTAAATATTAATGCCTTTGTACAAGTGTGACAAACTAATTTAGAGTTAAAGTGGATTGTCTATATGTGTTTTATAGTGTAAAAATGTAGAAACTAGTCAAGAGTTAATAAGTTATAGGAATATAAATGTGCTCTACTCAACAGACACACTCATATTACATGTTCATTTTTATTTTCTGTTGCTGTTTCCTGTTTTGAGGTTGAATATACAAATTAAATTTTACTTTTTTATTTTACATCTAAATCTTTGGATGAATGAATGAATCTTTATTTCAAACATACAAACATAAAAAGAAAAAAAATAAACATTCAGATTATAAACCAAAAACAAACAACACAATCCACTGAATCTACACTTGAATGAAAAATGAGAAAAGTTCTTTAAAATGTAGTTTTACAACAACAGCTACTCCGACGCGTACATTTTGATTCAATATTCTGCTTTTAACAATCAAATCCTCATGAAGACGAACTATTGTACTTCAAGAATCAGTCCTTTATATCTTTTTTTTTTAAACTAATTTATATTTGATATTTCTTTCATCTCCATTCTCGAGTATTACACACTTTATGAATCCTGAACTTTACCTTCCCTCTAAAATCATAATCGCTCCTACATATTATTATTTGCTTTCTACAATATTTGAATGGTTTTCAGCTCCACCAGTGAATTTTAACGCTTTTCTTTGTACAAATAATACACGAATGGATAATAAAACATTCAAATTAAACACTTCCACACGTCGCCCCTGAACCGGAATGCCACCCATACAGGATATTGTATTAGAGCCGCTCCGCGGGGGGCCTACCGGTGGGGGGGAGGAGGGGGGGTAAAGAGGTAATTAGCTCAAATCCGTGGCTACATTAGCACAGGTTGCTGGTTTAAATCACTTAAGACCTCGCCGGCGTTCCCACGGGAATATTGGCACACTCCATTACTTAGCAAAGCAAATATGTTGGGTCGTAAGCCGCCGGCGCTCGGCGTGGCCCCCGGATAATGAGGGGATCAGTTACGCAACCGCTGCAGGAGCCCGTCGAGTCACGACAACGTGACGCCGCTATTCTGGTGAGCTCGGGCTGGAGGCGGAGGAACCGCAATCAAACACCGTCTCACACACACACACACATGGCTAATCCAACACATCCTGACACACACACACACACACACACACACACACACACACACACACACACACACACACACACACACACACACACACACACACACACACACACACACACACACACACACACACTCTACAAATTGGCTTAAAACCGATCAAAATCTCACCGATTTCACCATTTCTAACTAAAAGATAATGTAAATAAGATATTATAACAAAACCTATAGAAATACATCCTTGAGCAATAATAACTACAATTAAAGCTGCAAGTAGTGTTGGCCGGGACCTCGCTCAAGCCTTTCGGGGTGGGCACGATCCTCTAGACCGGCTACTGATAATTTTTTAAGTTTAAAAATTTTTTTTTTTTAATGACTTTCATTTTGAAAAAACGGCGTCAAAACCAGCTAATTAGCTAGTGATTCGTGACCGCAGTGCCCCCATTAGGCCACCTGCCAAATTTCAGCTCAATCAGACAATATTTGTTAGCATGCTAACGGGCATGTTAGGCCGCGAGCTATCCGAGCTAACCCTGACATTAACCCACTGTCGGTGGCGTACGAATTACAAAGGGGACCTGCGTTTCGCGAGGTCCCCAACTAATGGAGGCAGAAATGCTACTAAATATCAAAATAAAATATCTTCTCTCTTGCTTACAAAGGGGGGCCCCTCCTGCCCCCCCACCCCCCACCCCCACCACCACCCCTCCCTGCCCGGGTCAGCATGGGTTCAACAAGAACCACCACAGACAAACAACAACAACACCACCCTCCAGACACCTCAGCCTGGAT
The DNA here is from genome assembly GCF_963422515.1 of Blennius ocellaris. NCBI lineage: Eukaryota > Metazoa > Chordata > Actinopteri > Blenniiformes > Blenniidae > Blennius > Blennius ocellaris. The sequence continues at coordinate 25,994,541 of NC_137661.1, read as the reverse complement.
CTGCTTCTGGAAACCCCCAGTTTTCTCTTCATTCCTCCGACTCAGCATCCGGCAGGTCAAAGGTCGAGCAGAGAGAGAGAGAGAGAGAGAGGTTCTCTCTCTCCGTTAAGATACTCGACTTGTTCTGAAACGTCTATATCCGTCCGTCATGCTGTGTCACGGCTCGGACTCTGAAGGCTCTAAATAAAGACGAGGCCAGACTGGACAAGCTCGCCGCCGCTACGGTTACCGCTTTGTGCCGAGTCGGCAATAAAAACCTGAGTTTGTTTGTGCTTCTGCCACCGCAAAACTGATGAAGAGCAAGAGGAAGAAGAGAGAGAGAAGAAGAAGAAAAGAGAGAAGAGGAGGAAGAAGTAGAAGAAGAAAAAGAGGAAGACGAAGAAGAAGAAAAGAGAGAAGTATAAGAGGAAGAAGAAGAGGAAGAAGAAGAAGAAAACAGAGAGGAGGAAGAAGAAGAAGTAGAAGAAGAAGAAGAAGAGGAAGAAGAAGAAGAAAAGAGAGAGGAGGAAGAAGAAGAAGAAGAAGAAGAAGAAGAAGAGGAAGAAGAAGAAGAAAAGAGAGAAGAGGAAGAAGAAGAAGTAGAAGAGGAAGGAGAAGAAAAGAGAGAAGTAGAAGAGGAAAAAGAAGAAGAGGAAGAAGTAGAAGAGGAAGAAGAAGAAAAGAGACAAGAAGAAGAAGTGGAAGAGGAAGAAGAAGAAGAGGATGAAGAAAAGAGAAGAAGAAGAAGAGAGAGAAGATATGAGGAAAAAGAAGAAGAGGAAGAAGAAGAAAAGAGGGAAGTAGAAGAGGCAGAAGAAGAAGAGGAAGAAGTAGAAGAGGAAGAAGAAGAAAAGACAGAAGAAGTAGAAGAGGAAGAAGAAGAAAAGAGACAAGAAGAAGAAGTGGAAGAGGAAGAAGAGAGAAGAAGTAGAAGAGGATGAAGAGAAGCAGTAGAAGAAGAGAGAAGAAGAAGAGGAAGAGGGAGAAGAAAAGGAAGAAGTGGAAGAGGACAAAGAAAAAGAAGAAGAGAAAAAAAACCCAACATGAGTTGGAAAAGGCGGAAACAAGCCACAGTCTTTTTCTGGGTCCTGTTGTTCTCTTGACCTCACCACACGGTGTGTGTGTGTGTGTGTGTGTGTGTGTGTGTGTGTGTGTGTGTGTGTGACTTGCACACAGAGTGGGCGACCCACAGAGGTCAGTGTGTTTCTGCTGGAAACATGAAACCACGTGCAGCATTATTTTATACACAGCAGTGTTTGCTGGCCAACAGAGGGCGCCATAAAATTTGCACATACAATGTAATATTTTACTGATAATATAAATTTCTCCATGTTTTCATATCTTATTGTATTTCATCTGATAAAAAATACTTAAATTCATATGAACAGTTGTTCCATATAACTAAAATAAAAAAAAACCCCTTTGTGAGTTTTTTAAGAAATAATGAAACATTTTTAGAACTCTATTGTTTTTTAAAAAGGCAGCGACCCCCCCCCCGGTCTCCTCCCGTGGTGGTCCTCGTCCTCGGGGGTCAACAGGGAGGCAAATGGACCAACCAGGCCCGGTGCATCGTGAGGTCAGAGGTCAGCGGGCAGCATGACTGATGGAAAGTCCAGACTGAGGGGGTCGCTGGTTCAAGAAACAACCCCTCCCCCGCCCCCGCCGTTGATAGAAAACTGAGGACTGAATACAACAATCAATGGAAACGGCCAGGAAATTCACGTCTGTGATTCCTTGACTTCGTGAAAGAAAATGATCGTCTTAACGTTCAAATTTAAAAACAAATACAATGAAAATACAACAGCCTGAGACTTTAAATTGAATTCAATTAAAGATGTTTGGGGTAAATTTTCTTAATAGTTGTGAGGATTTCAGTCGTGAAGAGGAGTTCTTGAGTCTTAAATTCAGTATTTGGGTCCCGTTTGTTTGAAAAAAAAAAACACCAACATAATTCTTTGTGTTTTCACTTCAGAGAAGTTTCACTTTTACAAGTCAACATTTTGCAAATGATTGCCCTATACCGTACTACTGTCCCTTCCCGTCCCATAATACAGTCGCATATAATACCGTACCGTCCGGTATCGTGCCGTACCATAGTACCGTCACTACCGTCCCTCTCAGACACAATATACCCCCGTTGGTCTACAGGCACACACAATTCATATAGAATTTCTCTATTATTACACAAAAGAAAGAAAAAAAACACCCAACATATGAGCCGTTTCATCATCTGGAGCCTCCTGAACAAACTGACTGTGACCTGGACAAATCGTCCCGCTGTGTGTCAGCAGTGGTGAAACTGAAGCTGCTCAGAGGACAAAGAGTTCACAGAGATGTGCTGCCACGCCCACACACACACACACACCATCTGACATAATCTGCTGAAACCCTACACCACATGAGAGAACCTGTGTGTGTGTGTGTGTGTGTGTTCACCTGTGGAAGTCGTTTGGGGGCTTTTGAACCAGTGGGGGGGTTGGGGATTGGAAGACGTGCCCAGGACCACAGGGCGACGACTGACTGGCTTCAGGGTTCCAGGTGTAGCTCCCTGGCGGGACGGTGGCTCCGCCTCGTTTACGACGAGGCAGAGTCCCGTGAATGGAGACGGGCTGGTAGGCAGGGGGAACCTGGGAGAGGCTGCTACCCTGTCCTGGAGCCAGACTGGAGGGAGGAGGAGAAGAAGAGTTGAGACTCTAAGTTCTAGAAAAAGAGCGATACGATATGATACAACACAATATAGTACCTTACGATACGATACGGTACGATACGATATGGCACCTTGCGATACGACACAGCACCTTACAAGACGATGCGCTATGGTACCTTGCGATGCGATACGATATGGCACCATTTGATACAATACAGCACCTTGCGATATGATACGGTACCTTACGATATGCTACGATAGGGTACCTTACGACCTACGATACGATATGGCACCTTGCAATACGATCCTATATGGTACCTTACAATATGATACGATATGGCACCTTGCAATACGATACAGCACCTTACGATATGATACGATACGGTGCCTGACGATACAATATGGCACCTTGCGATACGATGCTGCGCCTTACGACACGATACGGTACCTTACGATACGATGCGATATGGTACCTTACGATACAATATGGCACCTTGCGATACGATGCTGCACCTTACGATACGACATGGTACCTTGCGATATGATACAATATGGCACCTTGCGATACGTTGCTGCACCTTACGATACGATATGGTACCTTACGATATGATACAATATGGCCCCTTGCAATACGATACTATATGGTACCTGATGATATGATATGATACAGCACCATGCGATACGATACGGCGCGGTACAGTACGGTACCATGATGAACGGCCGGCGGTTTGGAGGAGACCTAAGAACTCACCCAGGTCTGGAGCTGAGGAGGTCCATGGAGGTGGCAAGGGAGCCCTGGCGCCTCCTGGAGGAGCAGGGGCTGCTGGGTACTCCGGGGTGGCTGGAGCCTCCGGCCAAGCTGTGGTGTGCATGGAGAGACCGGGGCAGACTGGCAAAACGCCCCTCCGCCATCATCCTCCACTCTGGGCAGGAAACACAGACTAACGTTAGGCTACACCTGGCCAGGTGAGACGGTCTATACAGACAGACAGTCTACGGGACATTTACAGTCACTGGTTCACTTGATTCCTCATCCTCACTGCAGTATGAGCTGTTAGCAACCTTAGCATTAGCTTGTACCCAGAGGATCTGTTATTAACTTTAGCATGATTCAGCTATATTTTTTTAATCCAGTTTAATGTTCTTTTCCAGTCAAATCAGAGATCTTTGGATTAATGTGTAGCTGAGATGATCTTTTTATAAGCTGGAGTGACTCTTATGTCACGTAAACGAACCCCAAAGGCAACGAAAGTCCTATAGTGACGTTTCACTACCCCAGGTAATTCACTCTGACAACCTTTCGTTGTGCAGCGTAAATATCTATTCATCGTAAAGTATGATCAACAAATATCTTGACTCTTGAACGAGCTGAAATACATGGAAAAAGTTAAATAAATGAAGAGAGAGAGGGGAAAAAAAAGGACAAGCAGAAACTTCCCTCGGGGGTGAAAGATAAACCGTTACATAACGAAGATAAGAAGAACCTCAAGTGTGAGTATTATGTTCTCACACACACACACACACACACACACACACACACACACACACACACACACACACACACACACACACACACACACACACACACACACACACACACACACACACACACACACACTAAAGTGAAGGCATGCTGGGTCAGAGTCTGGATTCCTCAGAGGGGCAGAACGACGACGAGAAAAGTACCTATTATAAGACCCTCGGGATGGTCAGCTATGTGTGTGTGTGTGTGTGTGTGTGTGTGTGTGTGTGTGTGTGTGTGTGTGTGTGTGGCCCCCACCATCTGTCAGACACACACACACCCTCCCCTACAGAGGAGAAAGGACTGAATCTCAGTGAGTGCAAACACTTTAGACACACACGCACGCACGCACGCACGCACACACACACACACACACACACACACACACACACACACACACACACACACACACACACACACACACACACACACACACACACACACACACACACACACACACACACACACACACACACACACACACACACACACACACACACACACACACACACACACACACACACCTTTCAGATCAGTTTTATGAATAAATATTTAATGTTAAGAGCTGTTTGGGATAAAAAGGTTTTCTTTCTCACTATTTTTAGTTTCTTCCCTCCATCAACTGCTTTTATTTGACTTTTCATCCTCCCTTGTCAGGGATTAGGCCCCGCCCCTTCAGCGGCTCGCCGTGACGTCAGCTCTTCTTCTGCTGCCTCACTCCGTCTCTCCTTCTTTCCCCCGGGGAGGAATAAAGTATATCTATTGTTTTGTATTGTATTCCACCTTTTCATCTTTCTCCTCTCGTAATAATAGACCCTCCTTACTCCTCCAGCTGTCCACGCACGCACGCACGCACGCACGCACGCACGCACGCACGCACGCACGCACGCACACACACACACACACACACACACACACACACACACACACACACACACACACACACACACACACACACACACACACACACACACACACACACACACACACACACACACACACATAACCGCTCTTAAAATGTTTTCTGTGTCTGAAGATGTTGTTGGTTGGTTTGATTGTTTGTTTACTTATTTGTTTTCTGACTCTGTCTTACTACTTTTTAATTGATATTTTAGCGTATTTGTTTGTTTTCTGGCTTACAACTTTATATTGATATTTCAATCCATCAATCAATCCTCTGACTGAGCTTTCTTTCTTTTTGTAATTTAACTTGACTTCTACCTGACCTGCCTAGTAAACATTTATATGAGCTAACGGCTAACATGCTAGTGATGCTAACAAGGTCAGTATACTGAAATCACCACACATGAAGAAAGCCTTGACGTTTTAACTTGAAAATCCTTCCTCCACCCAACCTTCAGACATTTCCACACTGGAGCCCGGTGTTGTGTACATGCAGTACGACTCACTATCGCAGTTTGACGACCTTCTTGGTGTGTTTCTATTCTACTTCTCGGTCACATCAGTTGACAGACTGTCCAGATCTCCGAAGCTCATGTTCTTGTCAACATAGACTGTAGCTCCTCCGCACACGTTCAAAACCATGAGCTCAAAGTCGACTCCTCTGTCGTTGTTGGTCCACATTTATGATCTAAAGATCTGGAATCACTGGGTCGTGTTCCTTTGACCTCCAGAAGCACTGAGAGGAACCTCGTTGTTTTTGATCCTTCAACTCCCACATTAAACAAAGCTGCAGGACTGCCTTTGATCTCCTTTACCTGGATGAACAAACTCAGGATATCTGTTACCTGGATAAATAAATCTAGGATATCTCTGTTACCTGGATGAACAAACTCAGGATATCTCTGTTACCTGGAGAAATAAATCTAGGATATCTCTGTTACCTGGATGAACAAACTCAGGATATCTCTGTTACCTGGAGAAATAAATCCAGGATATCTCTGTTACCTGGATGAACAAACTCAGGATATCTCTGTTACCTGGAGAAATAAATCTAGGATATTTCTGCTACCTGGATAAACAAACTCAGGATATGTCTGTTACCTGAATGAACAAACTCAGGATATCTATGTTACCTAGGTAAATAAACTCAGGATATCCATGTTAACTAGGTAAATAAACCTAGGATATCTCTGCTACCTGGATAAACAAACCCACACATTCACGATCCCAATCAGCATTAACACGAAGCAGGTTATGAACTCTGTAGTTTAACCCAGAGTTTTTCCCTTCAGGATCCGCGCGCCTGCACACAAAAGGGGGGCGGAGCTTGCGGCGCCTGACCAATCACATAAGTAGAAAGTGTGCAGAGCAGCTGAATTTACCCCCGGACTCGTTCACACTGCCAAGAAAAAGTGACCCAATTCTCACAGGTGACTCATTTTACCAGTTTTGTTTCTGTGCTCAAGCTCCAGTTCAGATTTTTTTTTCACTGACGTCTCAGATAAACGCTGGAGTAAGTGGCTCCACCAGAATAAAAGCTGCTGGATTTTGGAAAAATGATTTCAAAAGATGAAGACAAATGAACCTCAAGTCAGGATATAGAGGAATGTAATGGGGCATTAAGGGTATTTGGATACCGGAAGGTGGTGACGCTCTGCAACAGACTGACTCTCTGCATCTGGCGGTTGCTATTTTTAGCAACGAACTCTGGACATTAGAGCGTGAGAAAATACTTAAAATACTTGAAACTCCCCCAAGATTTCACCGCGGAGCTTGTGAGAGCATGTGAAGCCCAAACAGAACCCGTCGCGCTCGTGTGAAATGGATAAGAGGGGATTTAAATCACACGCCAGGACAGACTGCCTTTCTCCTCAGATAGCGGCGATACAGATTAGCGGAGGAGGTCGAGTACCTCGCCGTCTGATGAGCGAGTGACGAGACGGAGGTCTGGACCGGTAATGAGGGAAGAGGGGACCTGAGCTCGAAAGCCAAAGGTCCAAATCCAAAACCCTCACCGGAGGAGGGAGATCACAGATACAAGCCGTTGGAACGAGTTTTCTCCACACGTTGGTGATAAGAGCTCAGACATCCGGGGAGTCGCTGCTCCTCCACGCCGAGAGGAGCCAGATGAGGAGGTTCATCTGCTCCAGACGCCTCCTGGTCGCCTCCCTTTAGAGGATCACCAGACTTGTCGACTGCGAGGAGGCAACCCCCCCTCCCCCCCTCGCCCCCCGAGGGTTGAAGAGATCATATCAGTGGTTTGGGCCTCGTTCGCACAAACCAAGACGATTCCAGAAAAGAAATTCCGTCCACTCGTCACTATGAACTCGGCTTCAGGACATGTAGTACACATGCCGGGCCTTTAGGGGCGCTGTGACTCAACAAATACGCCCAGAAACGCAGAAGACGACCTGCAGCACATAGAAATTTAGAAGTAGACTCCTGCTCATGGAGTTTTTCTATATAACTCTGAGTAGCGCCACCTGGAGCAGAACATGCAATTTATCCATAATTTGATTTATTTATCCAGGTTCACCCTCAATGTTTAGCATGTTTTGTTTTTTATTTTAACCCTTACATATAAGCACAGTCGCTTCGGATGTCGGGATCGAAGCTTCGTCCGTCTCCCATCCGCCGTTAGCAGATAGAGGCTGTGTTCTCTACCGACGCTCTGTTTTATTCTGAAAGTCTGCGTCTCGAAATGTCGAGACTTCGGCGTCTCGAGGGTTAAAAAAAACAAAAAAACACCTGTCAGGTAATCAGGAACATTCATACGGCAGACAAAACACTGTGAGAGAAAGCCTCCAGTGAAGGCCAACACACACACACACACACACACACACACACACACTCACACACACACTCACACACACACTCAGGCGGTGGGAACGTAGCACAGATTAGCAGGAAGAGGAAGCGGTCGTATAAACATCTGGGCCGGCACACGGCTCATTATGGAGGATTACTGACAATAAAAGTAATATTTATGTGTCTTTGCTTCTTCTTCTTCTTCTTCTTCTTCTTCAGTCCCTCTGGGGACGAAGATGTACTGGTGTCCTCAACGAACTGCTCGTCGTCCCTCCGACTCGCTGCATCATGAGACGGCTCCGCCGCTAATCCACTGAAGTGGCGGTTTTAAGAAACGGGGTTTTTTTTTCTTTTCTTTTTTTCCCAGGACCACCGGGGCGCCGCGGTCCCACTTCACTCTTACCAGACCAAAGGAAAAGTGTGTTCTGACGGAGCTTTCGCTCATTTTTAAAAGATGGAGGCGGTTAAAGACGTTGGACAATTGGTCGCACGTGTATTTTCATGGATTTCCGGTGACTTTAAAATCGACTTACACTCATTTCAGGTTAATATAGACCGAATAATAAACAGTAACGCGACGCTTCAGGCCAACATTAAAACAATCCTTCACCTTTAACACAAGCAGACACACACAAACACTGTGTTTACTGTTTTTCATTCATTCTCTCTTTCACATACTTTTTATCTGAGGAGTCAAGCCTCCAAGGTTTCTACTTTCTATCCTGTATCCATTGATTTAGTTTTTATTCATCTGTTCTGTGACATTTCAAGTCAGGTTGAATGAAAAACGTGTGAATTTCACCACAAAAGTGAGGTGTTTTATTCATGGGCCCGACAAAGTTAAAAAAACAAACTTTACTGTAGATATTTTTCACTGGTCTTCCTCTAATCTATTTAGTTTAAGGTTCGAGGAGAAAATGTAAATTACGGATGTTTTCAGGTTATTTAAATATTGGTTTTATTTTAAAAATACAATTAAAAAAACAGTTATGCAATATTTATTTATAGTAAAATATGAAGTAAAAAGTGTAAAACTATCGAATTTGTATGATTAATTGAGATAAACACGTGTCTGAACAGTAAATATTCTCATTGGATTTCAATAAAAGGGTCATAAAATCTCTTTCATTAATTCTGTACCACATTATTGTGTTAATTTGGGAAAAACCATCAATAGAATCATCAATAATGCCGAGTCAGAAGTGACTTAATCGAGTTTAAAGCTAAAGTTTTGTCGTTACTCACACAAACTCTAAAAATCCTTCATGATAATCTGGGATATTCTCACGTTTTTCTGTGATTTCCGTTGCTGCTTGAGGAGAAACAACTGAGAGCCTGAACACAAACGTCAACTTGCTTGGAAACGAGGAGTTTCTTCCTCATGCTGGCGAAGAGACTTTTTTGTTTTCCTGCTGTGGCGCGCACGCACACTCACACCTACACACACGCACACACACACACACACACACACACACACACGAGTGCATTAGTAAAACCACCCCTGGCCAGAAGTGAACAATGGGAACAAGTGTCACATGACCGCTGCTGTGCAGAGACGCTCTTTGTTAGAGAGAGAGAGAGAGAGAGAGAGGTGTCCAACTCCACTCTGCAGTGTGTGGGCCCACCGCTGTGTGTGTGTGTGTGTGTGTATGTGTGTGTGTGTGTGTGTGTGTGTGTGTGTGTGTGCGAGAGAGAGACATTAATGAGCCCTTTATTAAAGCCCACAGCAGTTGCTGCTATTTCATACGTCTGAATAAGTTTCCCTGCGTTTCTCACAGAGGTGCTGAACAAAGTTGTTGTTTGTCTTCTTTTTGACTCAGTCAGTCAGTCAGTTCTGCAGTCAGTCAGTCAGTCAGTCAGTCAGTCGACTATCTGGGAATCGTCTAACTGGGGAATGCTGAGGGGAAACATGGAGGTGCTTCTTCATGTGTGACTGACTGACTGACTGCAGAACTGACACTAATTCCCACTGAGACAACAGTGTTTTTTCCCAGTTAGACGATTCCCAGATAGACGATTCCCACTAAGACAACAGTGTTTTTTCCCAGTTAGACGATTCCGAGATAAACGATTCCCACTTAGACAATAGTGTTTTTCCCAGTTAGACAATTCCCAGATAGACGATTCCCACTTAGATAACAGTGTTTTTTCCCAGTTAGACGATTCCCAGATAGACGATTCCCACTTAGAAAAGTGTTTTTTCCCAGTTAGACGATTCCCACTGAGACGACAGTGTTTTTTCCCCAGTTATACAATTCCCAGATAGACGATTCCTAGTTTCGACGATTCCCATATACGCGACTGGGATGAAACCAGTTGACACTGATAGAATCCGATTCATCATCAGTCCACTAGAATGTTGTATCCTCGCAAATTTATAGCGTATTGTTCTCTGCACACGTCTGTGTGGTTTCATAAAAAAAACACAAAAAAAAACAAAAAACAAGCAACACCGCCCTCCAGTGGCCTGGTAGACTAACTACATCATCGTGAGTGTGTTTGCTGCCGCAGTGTAAACACACCACTTTTCAATAACGGTCAAGGTAAAGCAGTCTGAAGTTTAAAAAACCCCCAAAAAAATCAGAAAAACTTTCACGAGATGAAGAAAACGAACCTCCACACGTCGTAAAAATAGTCCAAACAGGAAACAGAAGAGCAAGACGGAGCGCGGCGCCGTCTCACCGTTTCTCACTGCACGACGGAATATAGTTGATATTTGCAATAATGACAAATCTGCAGCGTGACTGAAGGACCTTCAGTTCAAACGGGGTCGCGGCGGCGGCGGCGGCGGCGCTATTTTAGCCCTTGGCCCCGCCTCCACCGCGCTAAAAACAAACAACAGAGCGTGAGTCAGCGGACCGTGACCGGCGGGGTGCTGAGTGAGAGGCTGAGAGAGAGAAGGAGAAGGAGAAGGAGAAGAAGAAGAAGAAGAAGAAGCTCATACTCTCATGTGAATGCTGGGGGACAGACGGACCGTCGTCTCCATAGCAACCATCTGGGACTCCATCAAAAAAGACACAAAATACAGTTTGTTTGTAGGAACAAATCACATGAAGACGATGCGTCTTCACCCGAGACGTCGCGTCAACGGTCACGGTGTCGACGGAACAAGACTCTGTTTTCACGGAGGGATTACTCCAGATAGGAGATTACAACACACACACACACACACACACACACACACGAATGAGAAGGACCAAAAATAAGATGTTTGGTCTGCGTCTCTAGATTGTGACGGATAAAGTCGTCAGACATCTTCTTATTTAACTTTTCAGGTGGACACACACACACACACACGCACACACGCACACACGCACACACAGCTCAGTTACAGCTGAGGTGTGTGAATCTGACAGTCATTAATTAAAGCCTCCATGTTGAGAAGACATAACTCTGACTAATGTCTGAAACGACCTGCTGCGTGTGTGTTTTCATGTATCACACACACACACACACACACACACACACACACACACACACACACACACACACACACACACACACACACACACACACACACACACACACACACACACACACACACACACACACACACACACACACACACACACACACACACACACACACACACACACACACACAGATCCTTGTCTGTCTTTGTCATCGTCTCATGTGTTTTTTTTTGGTCATTTAAACTCACAAAGTCGTCCCAGACCAGAAACTGAACCACCACATTTCCTGGACTCGCTGCTCGTTTGCCCCTTCATGGGGCAAATAAGTGGACTATAAGGCAACAACACCAAAACAACCGACTGAAGACAAATGATTTCAGAATAATCACAGTTTTTGTGCATTAAATGTGTTCAGAAAGTTCAGGTTAATCGCATTTAATCACTGCGATTCATTATTTTCAAGTAACTTTGAGATTTTTCTAATTAACTCGCCAGTCTAAGTTAAAACTGCTTAAGAAATAAAACCTTTTTTCCTCATCAAATAAGCAACATTTTCTTTACAACAACCACGTGATCTGGATGAGATTTTAGAGTTACTATTAACTACAAATCGTGAAATATGATCTAATTTTGGGGACTTTTTACACTTTCCACTGAGTTTCATTACTTTATAAAGTCACAATCATATCACGTGATATTTTAAATCCTTAAATTCCAAATACATGTCCCGTGGAAATCATAAAATACATTAAGATACGACACATTTCACAGATTTTAGCACAAAAAAAGACAAGACAAATACTTTCAATCACATGGAAATTATTTTTTTTTTTTTTTTTAAGAGATTCATTTAGAATTTAAAAAAAGAGAGAAAATTAACAAAAATCTGCTACATCTGATTTATTCATAATAAAATCTGATGTAAATAGTGTAAAACTTGAAGAATTCCTCATTTATTTAATGATTTTTAGCTCTAACTTGTGTGTGACGTGGAAATATTTCTCACTGGATTTATGTAAAAGGTCGTGAAATCAAATTGTGTGTTGTCACTGTTTATGTTTACTCTGATTTTATATTTTATCTCATTTCCACAATCATCGATAATGTGGAGTCTTTGGTGACTTTTAAGGTCAAACGGCACAAAACATGAATTTATGAGAATTTTCGTTGCGTAAAAATCCTCCAGAATGACCTTTCATTATTTTTTTACACACTTTTATGCACTGAAAAGAAATAGAATTTGTTGAGTTAATGTAATTTGATCACGTCACACATTTCCATGTATTCATATGAAGTACATTTAAT
>NC_137661.1:25976964-25979464 GCF_963422515.1 Blennius ocellaris | reverse complement strand
ACCCTTTGATCTCTGTCCCCTCACACTGAAGTTCATGAGGGCCATCAGAGAAGTTTGAAGACATCAAAAACGCGCCTCTTCAAAACAGAATGGATCTTACACTGCTTTTAGATTACTGTAATTAGATTACTCTATTTTCTGTCACATGATTCCGATCTCTCTATGAAGGCATCGGGAAGAGGAAATATCAAACGCATTCGTAAAATATTAAATGTCCCTTCTTTCTCTTTCAGCCCCTGCTGGAGGAAATTGTTCACATTCCTTTTTGTCTGCATGTTTTAAATAAATACAAGTTTTAATGTGTTCAAATTACACTCTATGTTTATTTATATAAGATAAGCTCCACGTCCGAAGAGCAAATTCTCGGGTGAGGAGGGGTGGGGGTGTTTTGGGGTATTGCCATGAACATATTTCACACTTGGGAATATAAAAGTTTTCATCGCCTCCGTTCAGACAGAAGGACACAGAAACACACGACTGATGTCCTGCACAATATTGTGTTTTTAATAAGTGTTGTGTTCTATATATATACACACACATATTTATAGGTTCTAACTATGAGTTTTGATGAAACAAGAAAAAGCAGAAGTGACTGTTCACGGTTCAAAACGAGATAATTACAGTTTTATCTTCGACTCCACGGGAATCTGAAACCAAAACATTTATTTCATCACATTTTTCAGGGCCGTTTGCTGAGCGAGTCATTTCCTGCACTTCCTGTTCGGCCTCGGCTCCTCTCGTTCTCCTGGTTCTCTTGTCCTCAGGTTCTAAGTTTAACAGGTCTTTGGTTCCTCAGGTGTTCAGGTGTTAATGTATTTGGGTTCTCAGGTCTTTGGTTCCTCAGGTTCTCAGGTCTTTGGATCCTCAGGTTCTCAAGTCTTTGGTTCCTCAGGTTCTCAGGTCTTTGGATCCTCAGGTTCTCAAGTCTTTGGATCCTCAGGTTCTCAAGTCTTTGGTTCCTCAGGTTCTCAGGTCTTTGGTTCCTCAGGTTCTCAGGTCTTTGGATCCTCAGGTTCTCATGTCTTTGGTTCCTCAGGTTCTCAGGTCTTAATGTATTTGAGTTCTCAGGTCTTTGGTTCCTCAGGTTCTCAGGTCTTTGGATCCTCAGGTCGTTTGTTTCTCAGGTTCTCAGCTCTTTGGATCCTCAGGTCTTTTGTTCCTCAGGTTCTCAGGTCTTTGGTTCCTCAGGTTCTCAGGTCTTTGGTTCCTCAGGTTCTCAGGTCTTTGGATCCTCAGGTTCTCAGGTCTTTTGTTCCTCATGTTCTTAGGTCTTTTGTTCCTCAGGTTCTTAGGTCTTAATGTATTTGATTTCTCAAATCTTTGGTACCTCAGGTTCTCCGGCCTTTGGTTCCTCAGGTAATTCTATGGCTAAGATTACCATCTATTCGGCCAATCAGCAGCAAAACATCCGTTCTCGTCAGAATCTCTCACGTTCTCGGAGAGGAAGTCGTCTTGTGAAAACAGAACGAGTTCCATGTTTGTTTGTTTTGTTTTTTCTTCCCAATAAACATGAAGAATTGATTTAAAGACAACTTGGGGGCGACTGGATCCGTGAGAACCAGCTGACGACTCCTTCAGCTGATGGATGAATCGACGGACAAACAAGTTGAAGTTAATGAAAAAGGTCTGTAACTTTTAGAACCTCATCACCCCCCCCCCCCCCCCCCCCTCTCGTTCTCCCCGCTCACCTGATACTCCCTGTTTTGAGAGTAACAGACAGAAGAACCGTCAGTGTTTACGGTACGCCTCGGATTAGCTCCAGGTCAGACTTGTTCGGGGTTTATTTTGTGTGTTTTAAGTCGGTATCGCCGTCACGAACCAGATCGTCCCGATTCCGTCTGTCTGCTGCTGCGAGGCTGCGGGATTAAAGAGCGAGCCCAGATAATCCCTGTCCACCTCTAAAATATTCTGCTCCTGGAACCGATAAGGTCACGTTCTGGATCTCGACCCTGGTTTCACGAGAGTATTTGTGCTATAAAATGGCTTTTCAAAGTTCTGCATCAGTAATTTAAAAAAACCCTAAAAAACACCACAACGACCAAGAAGTGAGACGAGCTCCAATCCTTGAAGTACCCAGACCTTGTTTTATTATTATTATTATTATTGGCTCAGAGGTTAGCAACACTTTATTCCAATAATATTTGAAGAAAGAAAAGTCCTGCAGGTCTCAGATCAGTGAAGAACTGAAGTGGGAGAACCAGAGAGCAGCTCTCCCTCCACTGTTTGCTGTGTTCATAATATTCCTCTTTAAATAGGTCCCAGGCCTGCAATTCATCACGGCAAATGAGTATAATAATCGGGAACTGTTACTTCTCTCCGCTGCACATAATTGTGAATAAACATCGGGTTGACGTTTGAGTTTTTTACCCCAGTTGATCCTGCGGGAGCAGCAGGGAGCCGGAGACCAGCTCAAAGACCAACGCCGCCCAGGATTCTGCCCGTGCAGGTCGGGATTGTTGGTAATTAAAGCGGGTTTTTTTTGTTCCTGCAAGGGAGGAAA
>NC_137661.1:25936964-25974464 GCF_963422515.1 Blennius ocellaris | reverse complement strand
AGAGTCAGTTCAGCGCCAGTTCAGAGTCGGTTCAGAGTCGGTTCAGAGTCAGTTCAGCGCCAGTTCAGAGTCGGTTCAGAGCCTCCCCGGTGGCGTGGCGGGTTCGCAGACTCGGGCCTGTCGAGACGCCATGTTGGCTGAAGCGCTGGTTATCCAAACGTGTGGCGTCTTCCTCCCCTGTCATTTCAGGGCACAAACAAACACGCCCCGCCACACTTCAGACCCACGGCAGGGTGGCGTTTAACGTGAACAGAGAGCCGCCTCGTCTTTGAACCACCACTCAAACATGTGAAGAAATGTTACCACACACACACACACACACACACACACACACACACACACACTCATGTAAATGACACACACACTGTGTCCAGCTCAGAACATCGTCAACAATAAAGCCATTCTCTCTTCAGTTGATCACAAACAAACACTGCTCTATTAAGGCTGCACCCACAGTGGGCAAAGACACACACACACACACACACACACACACACACACACACACACACACACACACACACACACACACACACACACACACACACACACACACACACACACACACACACACACACACACACACACACACACACACACACACACACACACACACACACACACACACTCTTTTCAATGAGCCTGAATTGACTTCACCTACATTTATTGTCTCCTGGTTCCCAGATATTTGAAGCTGCTTCTTGACATTTGCGTTTGTCACTGATAAACTTTGACCAGAGTTTAAGTTTACGTCCGGAGAGTTTGCGTCTGATAAATCGTCAGCATATAATGAGGACTTCCACGTATAGGTGGTGACGATTTAACTACAGTGGGAATCCTCATGACTTTTAACGACTGAAGATTTGGTGGAAATGACACTTTTTTTTCCCCCCCACTTTAGTTTTTATTGTTTTTTCTCTTTTTTCCCCCGACACACAGGAAATAAAACCAGTACATCCTGAACAAATGTTGTTGTGTTTAACTTAATGTATACAGAGATAGGATATATTAGAAAAACAAAAGAAAGCAACAAAAAAAAGCAACACAAATCAAAGAAAAAAAGTGAGTAAAGAAGTAAAGAAAAGAAAAGAGGGTAGAATCCTTGTGGGAGCTTCAATCTATATTGTCAGTTCATTTGCACAGTTTTGGTCGTCTATTGATTCGTCTTTAAATTGTCTGTCGCTATCCAGCTTCCTGAAAAAAAAAACTAACAAAAGGTCCATTTCTTCCACTTTTTGTTGTGCTTCTAGTCGATATGTCATTGTGTAGATTTCCTGTATTATGTCTGTCCATTGTCTCCATGTCGGTGGATCCGTTCTACCTCAGTTCCTCATTACAGCCGAGAACCCAAAGACTTTTTAATCCACGACATCCAAATGTTTCCAAATATCTAAAATGAAAATCCCCATTCAACGCTGTCAAAATGCTTTTTCAACGGTTGACAAGAAGCTGACTGGAAGCAGGTGGATTGAGGAGGTGTGTGTGTGTGTGTGTGTGTGTGTGTGTGTGTGTGTGTGTGTGTGTGTGTGTGTGTGTGTGTGTGTGTGTGTGTGTACTCCACCTCCGACTCCCCCTTTCCCTCCATTTCTTTTCGTCTAACTGCACAGAAACACAGGCTGACATGTTTTCTCTGTTCTTTCTCTCGCAGATCATTCAGAAATAACTCCCGGTGCCGCCGGCGGTGCAGAGTTGACGTAGCGCGTTGCGGGAGTTGGTTTTGTCTGTGCAAATGTTGTCGCGACAATGAAGGAGCGAGCGCGTGAAGAGTCGGGTGCAGGGAAGCGGGGTCAGGTGTGGATTGGGCAACATAAGATCATTTCTATGTAACACTTTGTAACTGGCACCGGTAATTAAAATGTGCACTTTAGCTAGCAGAGCCAATTATTAGCATTATTAGTTTGTTTTCATGTGCACTATCCACACCTGTGACCGGTGGCCCCGCCCACACAATCATTTTCACTCTAAAAAAAAAAAAAAAACTCCCATCACTATGGACACGGCTCAGATCGATGTAGTAAATATGCCAGGCCTTTAGGGGGCGCTGTAACTCTGCCACAGAAATAAGACGACACGGAGATGATCCCTCCTCGTATCTCACTCATCCAGCATATCATCTTATGAAAGTGACGACGAGCATCGGCAGCTTCTGCAGCTTCACCTGCAGCAGGTCGTCCGCCATGTTGTTGTTCAGTGACATCACAGAGAGGGGGGCGGGGCCATAGCTCGAGAGGCGGGGCCGTGACATCAGCAATTTCAGCTAATGTGCGTATGTAAATCCAGTTGTAGTCGTTGACGTCCGTCTCCAAAAACTCCTCCGAAGGAAATTCCTCAGACTAACTGGTGTTTCCAGCATTTTATTTTGGCGGGACATCCCCCGAGTCTGTTGACGTCTCGACGTCACAGAAATGCCAGAAGATTCCCCGAGGCGTCGTGTCACAAGATCCCGTTTGTCCACTGGATCTTTTCCACATCTGGATTCTCTCTGGAAAAAACCCCCAGTCATCAGTTTCACTTCATTCCAGACTTTCCTCAAGACTCTTTTGGAATCGGTCAAATGTTGATATTCCGGCTGGAGCTGCCGCCGCGCCATCTTTGCATCCCAGAATCCCTTGGTTTTCCCAAGATGGCGTCAGTCAGGAAACATCGACAGTTTGATGGATCCAGATTCTGGTTTGCAGGTTGGAAATGAGTGGAGATGGTCTTGTTTTGGGGTGTTGACTTATTCTCTGTGCAGAAATGATTCCTTTTATTGGAAGTAGATTTTATAGATTTTTTTTTTAAATTATAGATTAAAAAAAAAAAAAAACCTGGTGAATTTCCATGGTTTTTGTCAGTTTCATTGAGTTCACAGAAAGTATCAGTGTTCCCATATTTGTGGGTTGTTCTAGTTCTAATTGTTCTAGAATGTGTCAACGTTTGAATCCTGAAATCCTCAGACTTGTGTCAGTTCACAAATGTGTGACAGGTCCAGGACGTGTCAGACTTGTACTGTTTCTACTAGTTGTATAATGTGTCAGTAACGTACCAACAAAGCTGGCCGGGTTGGTTTAGGACCAGTGAGACTTGTGTTGACGGCCATCCTGGACGGCTCTGAAGCACTGAGCCATGAAGCTCTGTTATGACACTCCGATGAAGGTTAGCGCCGCTGCAATGGGCTCATTGTGAACTGGGACGGTCTGCAGACTGTGACTCACGTTTCTCCATCTTCATTTAGACTCAGGGAAACGTTAAAAGTTCATATATTTGATGTTGTGCATCTGCAGATCATGAATGAGCTTTAAGGGCGTCGCCACCAAAAATCCCTTGTTTCCTTGTCGCGGGGCAGATAAGAGCAAATTGTCATGTTGGCGACCATTTTTAAAGATGGCGACCGTCATTCACAAATGGTGACCGTTTTTCAAGGTGGTGACTGTTATTCAAGATGGCAACCATTTTACAAGATGACGACCGTTTTTCAAGATGACGACCGTTTTTCCAACATGGCAGCCATTTTACAAGATGGCAACCGTCTTTCAAGATGGCGACCGTCTTTCAAGATGGCGACCATTTTTCAAGATGGCGACCATTTTTCAAGATGACGACCGTTTTTCAAGATGGCAACCATTTTTCAAGATGGCAACTGTTTTTCAAGATGGCAACCGTTTTTCAAGATGGCAACCATTTTTCAAGATGGCAACTGTTTTTCAAGATGGCGACCGTTTTTCAAGATGGCCACCGTTTTTCAAGATGACGACCGTTTTTCAACATGGCAGCCATTTTACAAGATGGCAACTGTTTTTCAAGATAACGACCATTTTTCAAGATGGCGACCGTTTTTCAAGATAACGACCATTTTTCAAGAATGTGACCGTTTTTCAAGAGGACGACCATTTTTCAAGAATGCGACCGTTTTTCAAGAGGACGACCATTTTTCAAGAATGCGACCGTTTTTCAAGAGGACGACCATTTTTCAAGAATGTGACCGTTTTTCAAGAGGACGACCATTTTTCAAGAATGCGACCGTTTTTCAAGAGGACGACCATTTTTCAAGATGACGACCGTTTTTCAAGATGACGACCATTTTTCAAGATGACGACCGTTTTTCAAGATGACGACCATTTTTCAAGATGACGACCGTTTTTCAAGATAACGACCATTTTTCAAGAATGCGATAATTTTTTGAGGAGGTGACAGGATGCACTATACAATTTAATGGAATTCATTTCTCTGTGATCCCAAAATCCTTCAACTGGTCAAAGTGTTCAGCGTTAACCTACGAGTTCAGAGGACATTCAACCCAGCACTGGAGAGGCGTTCCTAATAAATCAAGGTTTTGGGGACAGTGGAGGGAGAACTGGAGAGTTGATGCCATTTTTCAAAGAACTAGATGGTTCCACGTCTGGCGTCCTTTGAGCCAGAACTCCACCCTGCTGCCCTCCACCTCCTCGTCTCCCACTTTCTCACACACTTCCCCCGATTCCCACCACCGGCCCCGATGCATTCTGACACAACAGAGACCACCGGGGGGCGGTAATGAAATAATTCACGTCTTATTGGCTCATCAATCTCATCCCTTCCAGCCACGAGGTGTTTCCCCTTCAGGGTGAAGTGTTGCTTGTTGGGACGGCCTCCATTGAGGCGATGGAGTTTTATGAGGCTGGTTTTTTTTTTGTTTTTTTTTTTAAAGCGACTCTTGGAAACACTCTAAATAACGACAACTCTTCAATCGCTCGTTCCACAATGAAGGAACGCAGACTCGTTGCTGGGTCACACAGACTCGTTGCACGCACGCACACGCACACGCGCGCACACACACACACACACACACACACACACACACACACACACACACACACACACACACACACACACACACACACACACACACCTCTAACTACAGGCCTGGCCGGCAAACTACGGCGTTTCTCACCGACTCATTTGTACAACAGTCGTTATCAAATCCTTGCTTTCCGCGCGATTTCTCAAGAGCAAAGTGGGGAAAAAAACGATCATTTACGGCAGATCGTTCTTGAATAAATGCGTTCCCTCATCACTGACGTGTCACGCCGACTGGATCTCACAAGAGTATAAAAATAACAAAGACCTCTCACAGAGCACACATTTTTAAAGTAAACAAATACAGACACACTGACTGACGAGGGCATTGTAGACGATGGTGACGGTATTCGTTTCCGTCCCGTCCCGTCATGGTACAGGTGTGGTTCATTACCAGAAGTCGAACACATCTGAGTGAATATTAAAAACAATGTATATAGAGTCCTCCTTTAAGTCCATCAACAGTTGACGGAGGTTAAGGAGAAGAACTGGATGGAGGGCAGTCTTTAGGGTGTGGTGCAACAGCTCCCTCTGCTGGCGGTAATAGAGATTCACAGGTCGACTTCAGCAGAACGAACCCAAAACATGGGGTGCGTCCTAATACTCCCTCCTGTCTCCTAACACTCCCTCCTGTCTCCTAACATTCCCCCTATCTCCTAACACTCCCTCCTGTCTCCTAATACTCCCTCCTGTCTCCTAACACTCCCTCCTATCTCCTAACACTCCCTCCTATCTCCTAACAGTCCCTTCTGTCTCCTAACATTCTCTCCTTTCTCCTAACAGTCCCCATCCTATCTCCTAACAGTCCCCCCTATCTCCTAACAGTCCCTCCTATCTCCTAACAGTCCATCCTATCTCCTAACAGTCCCTTCTGTCTCCTAACATTCTCTCCTATCTCCTAACAGTCCCCATCCTATCTCCTAACAGTCCCTCCTATCTCCTAACAGTCCCTCCTGGTTTGGTAATAGAAACACCTTAGATTGTTTTTTACCCCCCAAAAAGCTGGAGAATGTTCCAGTTATTGTCTTTACTTGTATTAATGTTGTAATATAATGTACTATTACTATTAACTACCATCATTAATTAGAATTTAAAAAGTCAGGATCCACACATCAGGTAAAAACTAAAATGGTGAGTATTTATAATTTATAGACTACAAATAAGATATAAAAAGGACCCTGTTATATAAACATATGTGTCTTTTTCATTTTCTGATTTATTTTCTCAGAAAGCGTTCACGTCCTGAGCCTTGCAGTTGCAGTGTTTGACCAGCAGGTGGCGGAGGAACACGAAGCGCCTCCTCGCCTGTTCCCCCAGTTTCCTGTTCCTCCGCCGGACCGCTTCCTCTGGTCGGTAAGCAAAAACACGAAATAAGTCAATAAACTCACGTTATCGTCGGATTAAACCTCACGAATCTGCCCGACGCTTTATTTAAATGTGTAAACGTCGAAGTAAACCGCGTAGCAAAACCCCGAGACTCTTTAAAACTGCTTAGAAAAAACAAAACAAAACCGTTTGTCACTACTGTTGTGAATAAAACTTTAAAAACAATAGTGTAATGTACAATAACACCAACACAGATATCTATATTAGCGATATAAGCTTTGAAAATTCACTAAACTATCAGTAATACAGTTACCAACGTCAACTGACTCAATTAACCAAGTTAACTGAATAATCTAATCTACTCTCAATGTAATCACAAATATATACTGGTTAAAACCACAAACTTACCAACAATATATTTACCAATATAAACAAGTTAAATCCACTAAACGTTTGACAATATATTTATATAAATATAATATATCTATATGCATGTATAATAATAAAAAACAAAACAAAAGATACACTGAAGTACCAGTAAAATATTCACTAATTAAAAAAAAATGATTTACCTAAAGCATTAAAACGTATCTGAAAATATATGCAAGAAGTACAATATTATGCATTGGCATCAATATATTTACCAATATAAACAGGTTAAATTCACTAAACTTTTGACAATATATTTATCTAAATATAATCTATCTATATGTATGTATAATAAAAAAAAAAAAAAAAAAAAAGATACCCTGAAGTACCAGTAAAATATTCACTAATTAAAAAAAATGTATTTACCTAGCAAGCGTTAAAACGTATCTGAAAATATATACAAGAAGTATAATATTATGCATTGGCATCAATATATTTACCAATATAAACAGGTTAAATCCACTAACTTGACATACATATTTGCCAATATAAACAGGTTGCTTTCACTAATTGTACCTTTATTCAAAGGGTAATATTTAAAACTTGGAGTTTCACCGAGTTGACGCTTCGTAAATATATGAATCCTCCTCAGAATAGAATAATATGACCTGCATCTGCTTTGCCAATTATGAACAAGTTAAATTGATAGTACGACACACATTTTGTTGTGTTTATGTAAATAGTATTTATTCTTTGAAATGTTGTTTTTTACCCCCCTAATCTTTCTGTGTTTGTCAACACAAAGCTCCACTTAAAATATCTTGTGTATTTACGCAGCTCTAAAGCCGGTCCGCGTGCTCGTTATTTGACACCAGCCTCGTCCAACTCACGTCGCCATGGCGTCGAGCGACGAGCCGTTCAGCTGCTCCATCTGCCTGGAGCGCTTCAGGGACCCCGTCACCGTCCCGTGTGGCCACAGCTTCTGCATGAGCTGCCTGAGGGACTACTGGGACCGGCGGCGGAAGGCCCGCTGCCCGCAGTGCCGCGCCGCCTTCAGGCCCCGGCCCCGGCTGGGCCGCAACGTGGTGCTGCAGGACATGATGCGCAACATGGAGGCGGCCAGCCTGAATGGGGGGGCGCCGTCCGCTCCGCCCGCCCACGAAGTCCTGGGCGTGGAGCACGCCGCTGCCGCCGCCGCCGCCGCGTACCCGGAGCACCCGGCGACGAGTGCAGGCCAGGTGAGGGCGTTTCCACGACAACGGTGCTCAGAGTTCACTGGAAATTAAGCTTTAAAAAAAAAAAAAAAAAAAAAAAGCTCCATCAGTTTTCTGAAAACTGCTTCTGCGCACTACAGTTGAAGTAAATACTTCTTCTGCACATGCTCTGTAGCACATATACACACACACACACATATATATATATATATATACACATATGCATATATATACACATATATACATATATACATACATATATACACACGTGTGTGTATATATAGATGTGTATATATATATATATACACATATACATATATATACACATATATATAAATATATACATACACATATATATGTATGTATATATATACATAAATATATACATATATATAAATATATACATACATATACATACACATGTATGTATATATACATATATACACACATATATATGTATATGTATGTGTATATATATACATATATATATATACATATACATACATACATACATACATATATATATATACATATACATATATACATATATACATACATACATATATATACATATATACATACATACATATATATATACATATATACATACATACATATATATATATACATATATACATACATACATATATATATATATATGTGTGTGTGTGTGTGTGGTTTCATTACAAAAACAACCTTGAGGCCTGACATGAAAACGACATAATTTTCAGTGTTTCTGCCAATTTCTGTGTAAAAAAACGTTGCTGTGTAAACGCGGAACTTTTCAATAACAATATATACAAGTTAAATACGACACAGTAACACTAATATTTAGCAATATAAATGGATTCACTATTGTATAGTGATATACCTATAAACAGATGTATAATTTACAATATAGAGAAATAAAAACACTGAACTTACACTGGCCTTTTAAAACAATACAAATATGTAATTTGCTATTTTACTATTTTTTTAATCTTTATTCAAAAAGGTCATATTTAAAACTTTGAGTACTTAAAAAGCGTTGTTGTGTAAACCGAGTCTTAGATTTCAAGTGTTTTGTATTTGAACCGCTGCAATAATAAGTTACATGAATATATTAAACACAATTAGAAATAACTCAACTTAAGTGACCATTCATGATAAACGCCGCTATGTCGACGTTTTCGTATAAACGCGGCACAGAGCCATATTTACAAAAGGATCTTCTTCCATCCCGTCGTCCAGTTGAAAGGAAACGTCCTAATCTGGGTTTAATCCACATTATCTTGCCGTTCCAGAACCTGGTGAAGGAAACACGGAGACGTGTCACAGAGCACATCGAGGAGAAAAGCCGGGAAATCGACCTGCTGAAAAAGCTCATTCAGTCCTTCTACGTGAGTAGAAATACAAATTCAAAACTTGACTTCTTTTCAAAAGGGGGGAAAAAAAACCAAAACCACTGGTTGCACTGAAGCTTCATGTATAATCTTGGGTGACGTATGAATTCCACCAACAAAACTTATTACCAAAAAACACTTGTAGTTTCTTTAATAATCAAGATTTCTCAATGAAACTTTCATGGAAGGCGTATCTCTTTATACTCTTCAACGTGAAGGACTGATAATCTGCATTTTAAGTTTGTTCTTGGTCTGAAATACATTTCATAGTGTTAAGATTGGAGCTGCCACACCCTACTGCCATACTACTACATACTGCAACACAGAAACGTGTCATGCATTTTTATTACATTAGTCAATAACAAATCAAATCTTGTCCCCGTTACTACTCCTCCTCCTCAGTCAACTTTTTTTTCGGAACCATAAAAACGTATGAAACTTCGGGATGAGAAAGTCAGAATTGAAGTAAGGCCAGATTCCGGCTCGGGGGCACCTGGGGAGTACCCAACCAACATTTTCAGGTGGATCGGCTAGCTTGCGGCCTAGCATGCCCGTTAGCATGCGCACAAACATTGTCCGATTGAGCTGAAATTTGGTAGGTGGCCTAATGGGGGCGCTGTGGTCACGAATCACTAGCTAATTAGCTGGTTTCGACGCCGTCTTTTTTCAAAATAAAAGTTTCGGAACCATAAAAACGTATGAAACTTCGGGATGAGAAAGTCAAAATAATCAAAAATACATTATCGTTTTTATGTGTTGAATTCGAGTGAGTTCTTAATACGTTCCGGTGACGATCTGAATGTTGACGGAATTAAAAAATTCAAAATGGCGGATGAGGAGTCCCACCCCCTCCCCCACCCCCTCCCCCACCCCCTCCCCGACTATGTAATTTGAGGGAATCCCGAGGAAATACGCGACGCTAGCCAATCAGAATTGCATGTTTTCCAGGTAAGACGCAATGTCAAAAAACTACAAACGTCAGAAAACGCTACCCAATACAGAAAATACTTACAAATAAAAAAAAAAACACAACTACAAAAAAAACCACTTAAAAATAGGGCAAACACGTATTTTGTACTTCCAGGCTACCGTAGACCAGAATGTGGCTCACGAATCGAGAAAAAGCGGTCGCGGTCGTCACACACCGATATGAAGCGTTTCCCCACAATATCAGCGACATACACATCTAGAATCACGCGATCGCGCCGTCTCTTGCCCGAGCAAAGCTTCTCGTGGCGTTGGGACGAACCTTGACGTGGAGGTAGAATCCCGTCGTGACCAAACTCCTCCTCAGGTCCAGGCCTCCACCGCCGCCCGGGACAGCGACGGGATCTTCGCGGAGCTGCTGGACTTCCTGCAGCAGCGGCGTTTCGAGGTGAAGGAGCTGATTGTGGCTCAGCAGGAGGCCGAAGTGACTCAAGCCCGGAGCCTCCTGCAGCTGCTGACTAAGCACATGGTGGCGGTGAAGAGGATGGAGAGCGAGCTGATGGAGCTCTCGCACGTCCCGGACGTGGAACTCGTCACCGAGGTGAGGGGAAACGTGTGTGTGTGTGTGTGTGTGTCTTTCAAGGTCCTATAATATACATACCTTCTACTCCTTCTAGTTTATTTCTCCAGATCCAGAGCTTGGTGCTGAAATACAGTCTGAAAGTGGGCAGGGTTGCCAGGTTTGGGCAGGTTTCAGCCCAGTCGGGCCCATTTGTGTTTCCCGCCTTCCTCGTTTATTCAGTGTTGTTTTCATGACGTCTTAAATTAGACCAGAGTTTCTTTTTTTTTAACTTTGCGTTAATGCTGGAAACGGTGAGTCAGACCTGGCAACCTTGGACAAGAGTTGGCTTTCCGGTGCCACGCGCTGATGTCTTGCCGTGGATTTCTCGCTGTGCCCCGGAGAAACGGTGTTTTTCTGACTATTTCAAACCAGAATGTGACTCAGAAGCTCCCGAGGTTCAGACTCTGCAGCGGCACCACCATTTCAGAAAATGTTTAGTAAAAAATATTGTGCGTCTGAATTAATTTACTGACTTTGGTCGCATGACTTGTTACAGTCACTATCCAGTAGCAGACATGAGCTCCTGCCAGGAGAACTACTGTGGTTTTTCATATTACACGGAATTTATCCAGTGTACCAGTAAGGCAGAGGGAGGGGCTGTTTCCCCTGCATGATGTCATGAAGGGAAAAATATCAAAGTGGAGCCAGCAAGCAAGGGAGACGACAGCTTTCCTCAACTTCTGGGGCCTCATCTGATACATGACTTATATATTGGATTTTGTATAATACAGGACCTTTTAATTCAGTCTTGATCTTCATAAGGAGCCTGAATAATTAAGTTAAATGTGACATTTGATTTGTCTGTGAACTGCAGATTAGTTTTTTTTTTTAAAGTTACATGCAACCTCGATTTGCTGTAATTACTTGAGTTGCCTCCGTGTGACTGATTTAATTATTCTGTAAAATGCGCATTTTGTACGTTGTTTTTTTCTTTCTGCGATTTGTGTTTTGAAAAGAGGAGTATTGTACTGGGTTCAGTTTTTTCCTCCGGTCTAGTTACAGATGTGCGAGTCGGTCCTCAACTCCCCGATGGGGTCCTGGACCTTCTGTCCAGACGTCTCCTTTGGACCCGTGAGGAAGGCCGTCGCCGACGTGAAGGAGCAGATCCAGAGCCTGTATCACCACGCCTTCCCGAGCGTCGCCTCCGCAGGTCGGTCGCGTTACTGCGCCTCCGCGTGTCTGAACTCTCAGCGCGTCACTTCCTCTAAACCAGTGTTTTTCAACCTTTTTGAGCCAAGGCACACTTTTTTCTTCTCGAATCTGGAGGCGCACCACCACCACCACCCGAAAATGTTAAAATGTTAAACTCTGTAGCCTCTATTAACAATATAAAGTCGTTCTCATCAAAGTTTTATCAACAGGAATCAAGTAAATACAGAAAAAAAGTATTTCCCAATGTGTTTTTTTAATAGTGACTCCCTCAGTGTGAAACCTGGACCTGATGGATGAAGAGCTGAGATCCTGGTTCACATTCTTCCTTTTCAAAAACTTCTCCATCACTGTCACTGACACAGTACTTTGATACAAGATGGTAGCAGGAGGTGGAGATGAACCACACTGACGTCTGTCACTTTACATTTCACCGGCAAAGTTCTGTGCTGCCCTCTAGTGGTGAAGAGTATTTATACATGATTACTCTGCAACACACTGTCACTGTGAGAGCAAATGTTTTTTTATAAAAAAAATGTGAAATTGGATAATTTCCCACGGCACACCTGACGAGATCTCGCGGAAACACCAGTGTGCCGCGGAGCAGTGGTTGAAAAACACTGGTCTAAAGCAGTGGTTCCCAACCTTTTTCGACCAGTGTACCCCTTGAGCTGGTTTCCATGTGAAAAGTACCCCCTCTCTCGTGTGTGATTATTCGCCTTAATGTGTACTTATATTTAACCCTTTGTCTTTCTATCTATCCAACTGCTCATTTAAATAAAACAATTATTGAGTGTAAAAACATACCTTTTAATGAGACACCTGCGCTTGCTTGTCTTTCATAAGTCTTTCATAATTCCTTTTTTCACTGGGCTCCCCTGTGCCTGCGTCCGAGGCGATGGTAGCAGTAGCGGTAGCTGGACGTTTACTCCTGCCTAGCCATGCATCCATGTTTACAGTCGGTATGCAGCTAGAGGTAGCTAGCTTCGCGAATCGTGCGCGTCCGCAGCAAGAACGTGAACCTTTTTTTTTTTTTTTTTAAAGCGCGCCACTTTATAGTCTTTTCATATTATGTGCATTGTAGTGTTACAATCACTGTGGACGAACTGCTACTCATGGAAAATAAACGTATGGCCTTACTAAAATTCATGATATAATACAATATAATATAGTATAATTTTTTTTTTTTTGTGTGTGGATACTGTAGGGTAATTTATAATCTTTCTGCGTACCCCCTGCAATACCCTCGCGTACCCCTAGGGGTCCGTGTACCCCCGGTTGGGAATCACTGGTCTAAAGGACACGCAGGGGAACCTTCGGGAACTTCGTGTCCAACTTCCATGAAGCATCTCGTTTTACCACTCTTGTGTTTAAAAGGAAGTCGTCGCCGCGTGTCTCGGTTTGAGACTTTTCCACAGCGAGGATAGACGTATCGGCGAGAATGTCCTCGTCCAGCCCTCATTTCTCTCCGTTTCTTGTCTCCACAGTAAAAGACGTCAAACTCCGAGCAATGGAAAAGACCCCCGAGGGTGAGACGACGACTCACAGTTTTGTAATATTAACAACTCTGTGCGGTGGCCAAAGCCATGAGGCTTTATATCGTTTGTGTCGAGCACAAAAGATTAAAGTACCGTCATTTCTGGACTATAAGCCCCTACCCTTTTTTTCCCCACACGCTTCGAACCCTGCAGCTTAAAACAATGACACGACTCATTCATGGATCTTTACGGGTTAACGAGGTGGGTGATGCGTTCAGGGGCATCACGTAACTCTGACCTTTCTTTTTTTTTTTTGGTGGGTGCAGGTTATATTCAGATGTGCTCAATAGTCCAGAAAATGACGGTAACTAACCAGTAAAAACTTTTTCAATTATCTAAACATAAAAATACACGAAATGTAGCTGTACTTTACTAAAAGTACAAATAAACACACACACCTGCTCACCCCAGGATCCCTATTGACCAATCAGCTGCAGACGTCTCAGGACACTGGTTTTACTAAACAAACAAAAGGGAACACATGAAACAATCAAACTTTTACACACATCATACATTAACAAATCAAAATAATATGCATTTTTTAATACTTTTAATACACTTAAACTAGTTATGGGCATATATTTAATAATATTTTTCACTGGGCGACACCTGAATAATCTTTGTTTCTCGCTTTATCCTCAACAGAAGTTTGTGATCCTGCGTCCATTCCTACTCCGGACAGCCGAGACGATCTGATGCAGTGTGAGTTGTTCTCAAGCTTAATACAATACCTTTTTTTATTATATATATATAGAATACATTTTTTTGTAGTAGTAGTAATCTTGTCTTCGGTGACAGGTGATGAAAAGGCTCAGGCCAGCAGTAATTTGTCTTTTACTCGAGACGTTCACGTCTTCATTGCCGCTTCAGCAGAACAAACAGCCGAATCCGTGCGTCTCGCCGCAGACTTCTCCGAGCCGTCTTTCGACCCGTTCACGGCCCACAGGGAAATCTCCCTGGCCGAGCGGAACCGCGCCGCGCGGCGGAGCGGCAAGGTCCGGGACTACCCGGACCACCCGGACCGCTTCGACTCCTGGTGCCAGGCGCTGTGCAGCGAGGCGCTGCGGGGCCGCCGCTACTACGAGGTGGAGTGGGACGGGACGGTGAGCCTGGGACTCGCCTACGAGTGCATCGGCAGGAAGGTGAGATCCTCCGGTCCGGCGGGAGGAAGATGCTCTTGACAAGACTCTCGTGAACGAACGACGATGAAGACGACGTAAACAAGGCTAATGAAAGAGGAGCTAACGTTGCTAAAGCTAACCGCAGGCGTTTGCGGATGCGGGCTTAATGCCGACGTTGCCCCGGGTGGGACGTCCCAGGAGGACGTGTCTTTCTCCGTCAGACCGGAAGTTGGTAAAATAGCAACTTTTAAACAAAAGTTGTGGCTATGCCCGTGCTAACAGCTTTACTTTTCTGTTTGTGCCTGTCTCTTTAAGAGGCGGGGCGCAAAGATTTGTATGCTAGGCGCCTGTTTAAAAAAAAAAAGAAAACTTTCTTTTGCCAGATATTTGGTGAACAACTATTCCCACACACACAAAGTACATCAAAACGTGTGGAAATGTCAGGAATAGTGCGCAATGATTTTTCTTCATCATTCGGCTAAAACATTTCCGCCAAAAAAATGGTGAAACATTTGACGGTAGAGCACATCGAAACATGCAGAAATTCTTGTTTCGGTAAACTGTTTCCACAACAATTTGAGACGTGCAAAACATTTTGGAACGGTGCGGCAACGGCTTTAGTTTACGATTCAGCAAACCGTAAAAAAAAAAAAAAAAAAGCTAAATTTTGCCGGTCGAGCACGTTGAAACTTTCAGGAATTTACTTTTGTAAACATTCGATGAAAGTGGGAGGACGTCACATGAAACGTGCAGGAGCCTCGGGAATAACGTGCGACTTTTGTTAGCGATTCGGCTAACTGTTTGCACAATTTGGGAATGTGCCGTCAAAGCGGATGAGTTTAGTGAAAAACGTGATTTTTTTTTCCAAAAAATCTTAATGTGAAATCTCCTAGTTTAGCTCTTATTCGAGTGATTTTTTAGATTCGTCGTCCCCCAGGGGTCAAGCGACGGCTGCAGGCTGGGACACAGCGACACCTCCTGGACGCTGCAGTGCAGCGCCGCCGGCCTGACCTTCCTGCACGGGAGGCGCGAGGTGCCGGTCTCCGCCGGCGACGCTCGCCACCGCAGGATCGGCGTGTTCCTGGACCACGGCGCCGGCCTGCTGTGCTTCTACGCCGTGACGCGCTCCAAGCTCCGCCTCCTGCTGCGGGAGGAGACCCGCTTCCGGGGGCCGCTGCTGCCCGCCGTCTGGCTCGGCAGCCGGTCGGCCGTCTCCTTCTGCGCCGTCGACTCGCTCTAGAACCGCGGATCTATAGAGCTACGCACCTTTACGCGATTCCTATGTTGCGCCGGGGAAACGGCATCAGTGTGGCGGTTGCTGGGAGCCAGGCCTCTCACCCAAAGGACTCTGGGTAAAGGGGCGGGGCTTTTGGGGCTGTACCAGTCCAGTTCTGTTTGCTACAATAAAGACGTTCCAAGATTCAGCGCTGCCTCGTCCTTCGTCGGCCACATTAGTGCATAACTTAACTTTAAATTGTTTTTTACTTTCTATTGGACTCATAACTTATATTATATCATATATTTCATATTGCATGTACATATATTTATACATGTGCAAGTACACTATTACTATTGGTATTATTATTATTACTGATATATATATATATTGTTGTTATTTTCTTGCTACCATTATTAGTAGTACTATACACGAGTATTATACACTATTTCACACCGTTATTATCTGTATTATTGTTATGATTATATAATACCTACTTCTAATGGCTCTGCCACTGCACCTTACTATTTATTTATCTTGCTTTTATCTCCTGCTTATTTCTAAGTGCCCATGTTCCGTTCTGTGTTTTACTTTATGTCTTATACCCACATATTTTAATATTTTTATTTCTTACTTTTATTACTAATCTATTGTATTTTATAATAATCGTATGTACCAGATTGCTGCAACAAGACAATTTCCCTTCGGGGATGAATAAAGTAATTATCTATCTATCTATCTATCTAACCAGTGGTAATGTAACTAAAAGTAGACATTGATTACAGTAACTAGTTACTTCTAGAAAGTAATTATCTTTGGCCTTTTTAACTGGTTATATATTAAAAAAACCCACAAAAAAAGAGTAATTTGTGACAAATCCCAGCTTTTCTCTATGAACTTTTAACCGTTCAGTTTGTCGTCAGCAGAAAACTTCTATTTTTTCCAGCTCTTGACTCGAGATGCTTCTACCGCCACAAACTATCAACCACAACGGGAAGGTTTGGAACCCGTTTCCTCCGAGATACAGATGTTTAGAAATAAACATCGACATCTAGTGCCTCCTATTTTAAGACCAAGCATTTTATGAAGTTATGTTTGTATTGGTTTTTATCAGTTCCTCCTCGGCGACGACGTAAAGGGCGTAAAGTTCACGCCGAGCGTTAAACATTTTATAAAGTAACTTGAAAATGTTGTAATATTCAAAGTCTAAATAAAAATGTTTAAAAAAAGAGGACGTCTTCAGTGCAAGAGTTGGATTTTATTCTTCTTAACCGTTGGTACAATCAGTTAGGGGTGTAATGGTTTGATTTGGAACCTCGCTTTTTGAAGACCTACATGGGGGGGAGGGAGGGGAGGAGGGGAGGGGGGGGGGTGTCTGGGGGGGGGCATAATGAGTTTCTACAGCCGAGGAGGTTTTTTTTCCACCGTGTCGCCTTCAAACCGTCACACTCCTACAATCAGCAGAGACACGAGGACGGGAGACACACGGGTCACTCAGATCTTGTTGAAGGCGGCGACGTCGACGCTCTGGACCTGCAACGACACGAGAAACAAACCGTGGAGGGTTTTCCTTCGTTTAAATCGCCCCAGAGGTGCTGGATGATCCAGTAGGCTTTTGTTAAGAGGCAGAAAGCGAAATGGTTGGAAACCCGTCGTTATATTGTTCATTGTGTTTGACATTCAAGTGCCTCGCTTTAGGGAAATATTCTGCACTTTTGTTCGATTAAAGAAAAAAACTACAGAAACGTGGAGAAACTTCAGCAGGCTTTTTTTTAAAAGAGGGGAGGAGTTTTTGATTTTTGTTTTTCTTGCTCTGTTGTTGCTCAGGCTGGTTTAATCTCCTGGCAGTTGGAAAATATTTAGATCACTGTGATTACTGTATTATTAAAAAGAAAAAAAGAAATATATGTAGCACTAACATGGGTATTGTATGTTTTCCCCCACCAAGTCTATCTCTCTCTTTCCTCTCTTCCTCCCCCTCCTCTGCTCTCCTCTCTTCCCCCTCCTCTGCTCTCCTCTCTTCCCCCTCCTCTTCTCTCCTCTCCTCTCCTCTCCTCCTCTTCTCTCCTCTCCTCCTCCTCCTCTTCTCTCCTCTCCTCCTCCTCCTCTGCTCTCCTCTCTTCCTCCTCCTCTTCTCTCCTCTCCTCCTCCTCTGCTCTCCTCTCTTCCTCCTCCTCTCCTCTCCTCCTCTGCTCTCCTCTCTTCCTCCTCCTCTTCTCTCCTCTCCTCCTCCTCCTCTTCTCTCCTCTCCTCCTCTGCTCTCCTCTCTTCCTCCTCCTCTTCTCTCCTCTCCTCCTCCTCCTCTGCTCTCCTCTCCTCCTCTTCTCTCTTCCTCCTCCTCTTCTCTCCTCTCCTCCTCCTCCTCTTCTCTCCTCTCCTCCTCTGCCCTCCTCTCTTCCTCCTCCTCTTCTCTCCTCTCCTCCTCCTCCTCTCTTCCTCCTCCTCTTCCCTCCTTTCCTCCTCCTCTCCTCTCCTCCTCTGCTCTCCTCTTCTCCTCTCTTCCTCCTCTCCTCTCTCCTTTCACCCCAACCGGTCCTCAGAATTCCTCCACCTCTGTTTTCTACAAAGTTTCTCCCTGTTGGGAGTTTTTTTTTCCACAGTCACAAACACACCTGCTGCTCATGTGGATGTTGGGCTTTTCTATTTTCTCTATAAAAGCAATTTGGAACGACTGTAATGTATTTAAAAATGTCTTTCTTTGAATAAAAAAAAAAAAGGAAAGGAGGAGGTGCTGTTCTTGGTACTTACAAAGTCTTCGAACTTGGTGATCTCCTCCTCCAGCAGGTCCGTCCCCACCTTGTCGTCCTCCACCACGCAGGCGATCTGCAGCTTCTTGATGCCGTAGCCCACCGCCACCAGCTTGGACGTCCCCCACAGCAGCCCGTCGGCCTGCACCGAGCGCACGCACTCCTCCAGCCTCGCCATGTCCGTCTCGTCGTCCCACTGTCCCGGGGGGGAGGGGGGAGGGGGGGGGGGGGGGTGTTAGAATTAAATGACAATGGAAGCTTAAAAAAAAAAAAAAGAAGGTAGAAACTCACGGGTTTGACGTCCAGCAGGATGGAGGACTTTGCGATGAGCGCCGGCTTTTTGGACTTTTTCTCCGCGTATTCTTTCAACCGCTGCTCCTTCAGCTTCTCGGCCTCGTCGTCTTCATCGCTGCCAAACAGATCTAAGTCGTCGTCGTCTTCGTCCTCGTCTTCTGGAATCGGTGCGCTGATCTTCTGCTGCATCGCCGTGCCCTGAAGCCACACCGGGAACATCGGCCGTTTTAAACGTAGTCTATATGATTGCAGTTTTTAGTTTTTGATCGGTTAATGTAATGAAACAAAACACAAAATGTTTTGTTACGTTTTTGGCTTAAAATGGACAAAACTCTCACATTAGGCTAGTTTCCAGCCTCTCGTCGTCCTTTAGAGGGAATAAATGTACAATCAAACACTTTTTACTGGAGGTTTCCTCTCACT
The DNA here is from genome assembly GCF_963422515.1 of Blennius ocellaris. Classification (NCBI taxonomy): domain Eukaryota; kingdom Metazoa; phylum Chordata; class Actinopteri; order Blenniiformes; family Blenniidae; genus Blennius; species Blennius ocellaris. Next base: position 25,955,324 of record NC_137661.1, on the reverse strand, counting down.
GCTAAAAGAATCGGTTCACCTGCCATGAATTGTGTTTTCAAACAGTTGTTGAAGGGACGGCGCCACCTAGTGGCTCCAGAACATAAAGACAACCTTTGAGTGTAACTGAAAAAAAACGACAAAGAGTCGCAGCAAAATATGTGTTATTTACAAACTATTCCAATGAAAGACGCCAAAATTGAACAATTTTGGCAGTTAAAATAATTTTTTTTAATCTTCAGCTCCGTTCACTGGGATTATTTTTCAATCCTGGGTTACGGTGAGACGCAGAACTTCGTTGGGTTGAAACGGTAACAAACCAAACTCACGTTGGTGTGCGGCGCTGCAGGAGGCCGGGCCGGAGACGCAGCCGCCGGGGATTTTTCCAGAACACAAACCCGACATTCCAGCTTGGAAAGAGCCGCCCTCAAGTCGTCCACCACTGGAGGGACGAGCAAAATAAAAGAGACGAGAGCCAAACGGTCAGTCGGTTGTCCAGCTTAATTCAAATCATCACTTATTATTCACTAATAAAATGCAGGAATTATTGTGTTTTTCTGACGGCCCTTTGCGACACACCCAGCAGGGGGCGCTCCGACTCCTTTCAACATAATCGCTGCTGCCGCTTTGAACTTTTCACTGAATTTACCATGAATTTACAAAGACTTTTGATCCAATCAGGTTCATTAATAAAGAAAACTCAAGAAAGTGTTGCATACTTTTGCGGACGAGGATCATTTTATATAAAGTTTTTTTTTTTTTAGCTACAGGTTGAACTTTTGTTTGAATTATGAATCTCTCGAAATTAACTTGTACCCTTTTCGAACACGTAACACATTGTAAAAACTGGGTGTTTCAGGTGATCTCTGGTTCATCTGAATGGTTGAATCTCCTTTTTTTTTTTTTAAATGTCATTCTGTTTAACTTGTTTAGATTTTTGTACACGTTCATAAACAAATAAATAAATAAATAAAAGTCCAGGACGTTTCCTTCTTAAATTTTCAATCCTAAAAATGTTCTATTGTTCACTTTTAGTGTATTTTTAAACAATTTTGTGATTGTTTTTTCCTGCCGAGTGTAAAAAGTGGGATTTGTCGATTAAATACTTTTAACTGCTTGAAATTTAATTAAAAATGTTATCTAAAGAAAATCGTGAACAAAAAAACGTTGCGATGCCTGGTAGTTACAGAAAAATCCGTTAAAAAAAAAAAAATTCCATCAAAGTAAAGGCACGTGGGAATCGAACCTCCAACATTCAAACAAACTCACCTTTGTACAAACTCTGGTTCTCCAGCTCCAGACTCGATATGCGAGAAATCAGTTCGCCCTGTTCGCCGCCATTCGAGGGGCCGGCGGCGGCGTTCTGCAGCGTGAACACAAGAGAGGAGGAGGTCTGAGAACACGTGTGACGCCGGGGAGACGAGAGAACGTCGGCTCATGTTAAAGACGATCCACTAGAACACGGCACACGGTCAGTATCCGAAGCACAAGCTTTGAAAATCAACCCTTTTGAGGGAAAACGATGCGTTTCAGCGGCGTCACTGCACACGCAAGGCGGCGGCGGCTCGAAGGCCGGGGGAGGAGATCACCCCACCTCCCTCCTCCTCCCTCCCCCGTGTCACACTTACGATGTGGGACAGGTGACTGAGTGGAGGCGGGGCGGAGGCGGAGCCTCTGTGAGACAGCGAGGTCTTCAGCTGGCGGGACGACAGATTCAGGAAGAAGAATAGCGGCGAATTTAGACTGAGAGCAGAAAGTTGTGTGGCAGAAACCAGTGAGTCGTCCAGCAAGAAGCTTATCTTTTAACACCAAGTCTCCAGTTTGAACTTTATTGATCTCTATCGTTTTTAGTTGATTTATTATCTATTTACATACAATCTGCCCTGTCATCATTCTGTTTACAGAAGTATTTAATTGAAAAAGGTTTTTTTTTCTTCCTGGGGAGACAAACAAAGTAATATTTAGTCATTAGAGCGACAGAACTATAAAAATGTGGAGTTTTGTGCTGCACCTTCATGCCATGTTGTGGCATTGTTTTAAAAAAAGTCAATATTTTTTTCTCAGGTTAAGACGTATTGAGAGAATCTCTTGTTCTTGTTTTTGAAAATGGTGCAGCTGTTAACAATTCAGTCTACTTTCAAATTGCAAAATTATATATATTTTTTTTTTATTTCAACAAAAGAACACTTTGATTGCTGGAGCTAAAATAGGAGTTTGTTTTAAGTTTGATGAAATTAAATAAAAGCTCGTTTTGAGTCAGTGTCATTCCTACTTTTTGATTTCTTTTAAAACTCGGGGGGAATAAATTGAGAAAAGTCAGCGCCGTCACTCAATATATCCAAAAGCTCACGTGACAAGAGGGTTCGAAAACATCAAACATCAACTTCTTCATAAACTATTTTCACATTGTATTTCTTTTTAAAATTTTCTATTGAGTTGCAAGAACAATATTGTATTCCACTTGCAGAAAAGGGTAAAGTTTACTTCAAGAACTGATGAGAAAAGAACAAGAATATCTTGAACCCAAATTGAAATGAACGTTCGCTGCGTCAGCGGCTATTTTACATTTTCCAGCCGTCGTCACTGCAGCGAAACGCTTTTAAAAAAAGGAAAGAAACGTGTGAAAGCTTGATGAAACACTCACCCCTGCTAAAGATTTCTGAATGTTTTCCCGGGCTCGAGCGATGTCCTGCAGGATGGAGTTCGCGCCGACATTCTAAAATTAAATAAGAAAAACATTTTAATGGAGAAAGTTAAAATTCTTCTATCCTCTGTTAAAAAAAAGAAAAGAAAAGGAAAATAAAGCAGAATATTGAGGAACTACACAGCTGGTTAAAATGGTCTTTTCATATAATTTAAAATATCCTTTTAGTTTCCTATAACTGATCTTTACTTTATTTTTTCCCCATCAAATCATCACTTGGTTTATGTTCCTTCCAGGACCGATTGTTCAGAACTTTAATCACCATCCTGTTTGCGTGACGTGAAAACTGAAAAACGTTTGATGGTAGTTTGACAGTAGAGCTTGACGGTAGAGCTTGACGGTAGACTTTGATGGTAGAGTTTGATGGTAGAGCTTGATGGTAGAGCTTGATGGTAGACTTTGATGGTAGACTTTGATGGTAGAGCTTGACGGTAGAGTTTGACGGCTTGACGTAGAGCTTGATGGTAGACTTTGATGGTAGCGCTTGACGGTAGAGTTTGACGGCTTGACGTAGAGCTTGATGGTAGACTTTGATGGTAGAGCTTGATGGTAGAGCTTGATGGTAGAGCTTGATGTAGGCTTGATGGTAGACTTTGATGGTAGCGCTTGACGGTAGAGTTTGACGGTAGAGTTTGACAGCTTGACGTAGAGCTTGATGGTAGACTTTGATGGTAGAGCTTGATGGTAGACTTTGATGGTAGAGCTTGACGGTAAAGTTTGATGGTAGAGCTTGATGGTAGAGCTTGACGGTAAAGTTTGATGGTAGAGCTTGACGGTAAAGTTTGATGGTAGAGCTTGATGGTAGACTTCGATGGTAGAGCTTGACGGTAAAGTTTGATGCAGATCTAGTCAGGTGAGCCATGGGAAATTATCCAATTTCACATTTTTTTTTCTAAAAAACATTTGCTCTCACAGTGTGTTGCAGAGAAATCATGTATAAATACTCTTCACCACTAGATGGCAGCACAGAACTTTGCCGGTGAAATCGAAACTGAAAGACGTCAGTCTGGCTAATCACCACCACCCACATGTTGATAAAGCATTGATGAGAATGACTTTATATTGTTAATAGAGGCTGCAGAGTTTAAAATTTTAACATTTTCGGGTGGTGGTGGTGTGCCTCAAGATTTTTCCAGAGAAAAAAGTGCCTTGGCTCAAAAAAGGTTGAAAAACACTGATGGAGAGAATATTGTCTGTGTTTGAAGTTGAGGGTTTCCAACGGTTGTACATATTTGTTGAACCCCAAATTTAACTAACCCCCCCCCCGGGTGCTAATTTCAACACTGGAGTTCCACGTAGTTTACCGGTGTAGCTTGTGGCGAGCCGGTCACGCGCTCGTAGAAGCGTCGCTCTGCGGCGTCGTAGCGAGGCTTGTCGAACCAGATCTTCTCCTGGGCCAAAAAGTCTGCGGAGCTCATTTTCCTGGAGGAAGCGAGAGCAGAGGAGGAGAAGAGAGGGATGTGTGAAAAGGAGACGGGAGGTCAGGGGGGGGGGGGGAAAGAAAGCAAATTTGTATTACTGAAAAAATAGATTTAAATATACTGATATAGTGGAAACGTTATTGGTATTCTTTCATTATTAAATAGTTTACTGCATTATTTGAAATCTATTCCTCCTAAAAAAAAAAGGCACGAAAGGGAATAAAAGCAAGTTGGCAAAACACAATTAATGATTCCAGTCATTCGGAAAAGGCAAAAGAAGTGAATGAACCAGGATCAGGGACCCAAAAGAATAAAAAGAAAAACAATAAAGGCGAACAGAAACTCAAATCCACACACTCCAGACAAGGAAGAAACGATGGCGGAAAGCAAAACGGGGATGAGCTGAAACATGTGGAACACGTGGCTCCGATCTCCCGCCGGCTCATACTTGTCCCTGGGCGGGGCGGCGGCGGCGGCCGGCGAGGCCTCGGGCCTCCGCTTCTTCTTCGCGGCGGCTTTATCCCCGCGGCGGCCGTGGAAGCGGCTCTCCGCCGCGTCGTAGCGCCACTTGTCCGCCCACACCCGCTCGCTCTGCGGGTGGAGGAAGAACTGGACGCCGGACGCCGACGCCTCTTCCTTCTCCGGGACCTCCACCGGCTCCTCCTCCTCCTGGATGGGGTGCAGGGCGTGGAAGACCTCGGCCTTGCCCTGCGGAACCGCACGCGCTTCTCCTCCCGCCGCCACCGCCGCCTCCTCTTCCTCCCCCTCCCCCTCCTCCTCCTCTTCCTCCTCCTCCACGAGGCTCTGCGGGTGGTCGCTGCATCTGGAGGCGCAGGAGCCGCCGGGGCGCTTGGAGGCGTTGTTGCCGTACAGGTTTTGGTAGAAGGCGGCCTCGGCGCGGTCGTACAGCGGCTTCTCCAGCCACACGTCGCGGAGCAGCTCCGCCGGGATGCGGGGGAGCCCGTTGACCGACTGGCGGGCGGCGGGCGTGGCCGGGGTCGGGGCCGAGGACTGATAGCCTTCGTCGGGCGTGGCCGGGGTCGGGGCGGAGCGGCGGGACGGCGGCGCCGCGAGGTCCAGGGAGTTCGGCACCGACGGCGGCGACGCCCCCTCCACGAAGCGACCCTCCGCTTGGTCGAAGGTCGCCTTGTTCACCCCCACCGCCCCCGCCACGTGGTGGCAGGCCACCTGGTCGCCGTGGCGACACGCCGGCCGGCTCGACTTGGCGGTGCCGTTCGAGGGGTTGGCCAGGCGGCGCTGGTAGAGGCCCTCGGCTCGCTCGTAGGCGCTCCGCTCGAACCACACGTTGGCGCACTCGGACCGCAGGCCCACCAGCCCGGCGCCGGGGGCGGGCGCCCTCTCGCCCCGCTTGCTCCCGTCGCCGTTCTCCTCCTCCTCCGCCCGGCTCTCGGCGTTGGACGAGCGTTTCCGGCGGCGCCGGCTTTTGCCTCCGCCGCCGCCGCGCTTCCCGTCCCCGTTCAGGCTGCCGCTCTCCGGGGACGACGACGTCGTCGTCGTCGACGTCGTCTCTCCATTTCGCTGCGCCGCCTCGGCCTTGCCCGGCGACTTTTTGGGCCGATCCACCTGGCGGGCGGCGGGAGGCGGACCGAGCTCGGCCTGATCCTCTACAGAGCACCGGGGGGTCTTCTTAGACATCGTCTTTGATTCATTGCAGGAACCAGACCAAAAAAAAAAAAAAAAAAAAAAAAAAAAAAAAGAGAGAACAACAGGTACAGGCTTTTGGATTAGTTACGGGAAGACGGGAAGGTTTAGACACAAAAGGATCGGGACGAACACGACTTGCATGCAAACGCCACTCTGCTCGTATTTATGACGTTTATTAAGCGAAACGGAGGAAGACGGACGTTTCAGAAGCAACAAGCAGCACATGCAAGACAGACAAAGTCGCCCATGCGGTTTGAATCAACATCTCGTCACTGACAGACGAAGGCTCGTCACGTTACGAGGATGGAAATGAACACAGCTTCTGCAGTTAAAGTCACTTCCTGTCTCGCAAAAACGAGCAGTAAGAACCTGAATTTGCACGACGATCGAGATAAAGACTTTCCTCCGACTCTTCTGGTCGGTCAAAAGCAACGCTCGCGCCGTTTCCAGAGGCTGTGTTCAGTTAATACATGAACTCAATGATGTTTTGTTGTTGCTTTCAAATGATTGAAATCATTTTCATAGATTAATCACTGACGGAAAATCTTCAGCGACGACTATGGATTTTATATCATCAAAGGTAAAACTGGGAAATCTGAATGTGGGGGTTTTATTTTGCTCAGAAAGGTTAAAAACCCTTGATTGTACTCGTGTCTAAATTAAATAGGGCACGGGAGTAAATCCTGGCCCGACACACAATGAAGGCATCGTCTCTACGCTGACGATGACGTCACTTCTTCCATTAATGTGCAAATAGATTCAAGACTTCTGGGATGAGGAGGAAATGCAATGCCAATATTCCAAAAACACTCAGTTATTGCATCACTTGCATGAATTGCAACTGCAGCAGAGTATATGGGGGGGGGGGGGGGGCATCCATTCTAATACTGACTAACTCTGGCACAATGACATGAGGGCATGCACAGACTTAACTAGTATGACTAGTATGACTCACGAGTAAAAAAAGAAATGCTGAACTCTAAACGTGCAAGAATACTGAATGCAGCCGGCGCCCAGTTCCTAACACACATAAAAACATTTAAATAAAACGTCCCGCAAGCAAATCATGCTTATTAATGTGTAATTGGAGTTTGTTGCAACACAGGAAATGTGTTCCCTTCCTGTAAATTCCTCGGAGTTGAGTGGTATTAACACTTTGTTCACTGCAAGACGTCTTTGCTTTTCAAAAACACAAGTAACTTCGAATAAAACAGCTTTCAGCGACTTGTAAAATAAATCTTAACCGAGTCTTCTACCACTTCGTAGCCGTGTTGCTTTGGAACTCCGACTTCTACTTTTTTTAAAAACTCCTCAAATTAATTTTTGGGAAATCCAAGGACTGAACCTCGACTGAACTCTGGGAAGACATTTCCTGCTCGATATTGAAAAATCAGACCAACAAAATGGTCATTCAGGCTCTGAACTCACCTTCCTGATTGACAGAGTTCAACCTCGACCTCGTGTCAACGGCAAACACTCAACAAGTTCTTTTCATCCAGTTTGGCGGCGAGCCAGTGAGAAAGACAGGTCACAGTCACCACCTCGGTAGAAAACCTCCGCCAACAACACAAACAACCACGACGCAAAAATACTCAAAGGTTTGAATATTTCCCCAAAGCAACAGACGTTGTTTTGCTCAAATCTGAGGCGCCAATATTAAATGTGAAAAAACAACAAGGAAGCTCTTCTACCTCCATCATCACCACCTGGACTAAATTACATTGATACTTATATTATATCATATATTTCATATTGCATATTACATGTACATATACATGTGCAAGTACACTATTACTATTATTATTATTCTAAGTATACTATTACTATTGGTATTATTATTATTAGATATATATATATTGTTGTTGTTATTTTATTGCTACCATTATTAGTAGTACTATACACGAGTATTATACACTATTACACATTGTTATTATCTGTATTATTGTTATTATTATTATATAATACCTACTTCTAATGGCTCTGCCACTGCACCTTACTATTTATTTATCTTGCTTTTATCTCCTGCTTATTTCTAAGTGCCCATGTTCCGTTCTGTGTTTTACTTTATGTCTTATACCCAGATATTTTTATTTCTTACTTTTATTACTATTCTATTGTATTTTACAATATTCGTATGTACCAGATTGCTGCAACAAGACAATTTCCCTTTGGGGATGAATAAAGTATCTATCTATCTATCTATCTATCTATCTAAGCTCTTTGGATTCATCCCAAAAGGCTCGTTTTCTGCCCTTCGTTTATTTTCCAACTTCGTTTTTTTCCACCGTCGTCGAAAAAGCGGCTTCAGAACGTTACTATCCTGCCATTCGACCCGTGCGATGTTGAAAACGGCACTCTGAATGAGCAACGACTGAAATACGCCGTCAAAAGAACTGCCGTTGAGGTTAATTGACCTCTGGCTAAGCCCCGCCCCCCAATCTGACCACACGTTTACACGCAATCACGCAATAAAGTGTGACAGATGGGGAAACGAGACAAAATGAGGCACAGGTGTGTTCAAACCCGTCAAAAGACATGGGAAACCAGAATGGCCTCATGTCGTCGCACAACAACGAGCAGCTGGGCCATCGCCGTTTTATTAGCGACGGCGTTTAAGCACAACTCCACGCCGCGGTTGTCGGCGGCTATTTTTAGCCGGAGGTTTTGATGTTCGGGGTGGCGCTCGTGAGATTAACTCAAAATAAACTACAGTGAGTTCAGGGCAACGAGACGACGCGTCACTACGTGCCAACGTGGCTCTTTTTATACCTTCTTTTACCAGTTTGGAGGGAAAAATGAGGCGTCTGTGACACAGATAATAAGAAATATCAGACCAGTCTCGGTAGTTATTAGGTAAACTAGTGGATCTCGGTCCTCGCTGGTGTTTGAGACGGATTCTGGACCAGAACTGCCTTTTTTTTTTTTTTTTTTTTTTAAAGGGACATGTTAGTGAGCTTGTTATTAATGTAAATGACAAACATGAAGGTCACACCTGTTTGTCACAGCAATATCAACAAAACACTGAATAGCTTATAGAAAAGAGTCAAAAATAAAAGCCAATCTAAGTTATTTTCAGGCCAGATTTTTCTTTTCTTTTCTTTTAATGTGACTTAAGTGGCATCAGATCGCCATATTAACTATATTAATCTTATTATCTATATTAACTGAATCAACACACTTTCTCGCCAATGTATAAACATTAATTTGATTTATTTTCTTTTTTTTTTTTAACATTTTCTGTATGTGGGGAAAAGAAAAAACAAAACAAAAAAAAAATACAATGTGAGCAGAAATTAAAAGGCAAAGAAGAAGAATTTCTGGAGTGACGAGGAAAAAAATTCATGATAATGAAAATGAAAAGCCTCAACACAATAAATGCTAACAATTTAAGTGTTTTTTGTTGCTTTTTAAAAAATACAAGACGAGATGTTTGAAAAATAAAAGGAGCTTTTGTCACTCTTTATGATTTGTCTCTGAAAATAAACAAAACAAAAAACAAAACTCCTTAACGGACCTGGGCATGTAAACTACGGCTGCACAATACATCCTTATCAGAATACAGAGGGAAGAATATTAAATCTAAAAGTTTTGAAGCGGAAAATTTTCTTTTAAGGAAAATGTAGGGGTAAGAGAAACGCCACTGTTATTTTGAAACAACACAAACGCATTACCATCACCCACTCGTGTCTATCGCAAATCATACCAGTATCAAAACCCTCAAGAAAATATTGCATATTTAAAAAAAGACTACCGTGAAGCCAAGATTCAGTAACATGAGCTTCCCAGAACGCTTGAAAATGCGCAGCGACATCAAAGAACTTGCAGACATTGAAAAGTCGCCCTGTGAAAGGGATCAAAGCTGAAAAATCCCCTTTCAAAATAAAATGTCGATAATCATTGCGTGAAGCCTCTTCAATGTAAAACTATTAATTATTGCTGCATCTGGAGCGCAGGTTTCTGAATTCTGCCGTTTTCAATGTCAGGTTTTGTTCCGAAATGTCACAATAAGAATATTTACAGATCTGAGAGATTGAATTTGATCAAAATTGATCTGCTGTCAAAATGTATTGGAACAATGTCATATTGTTGGAAATTACAAGCGTTTATTATTTTATCTAATTCACGTCTGTGTGACTGTGTGTTATATTTATCAGGGTGAAATAAGGTGATGTTCAATTCACTGAAGGTGGAAAAAAAACATTTACCAGCATTTATTTCTTTTCTTTGCCCAATGAAATCAGCCTTTTTACTAAACGTTAACACACCATTTAAACACCTGCTGGGGATAAATGGTGAAAGGAAAACTTGCTGGTATAGAATTTTTCTTTTTTCCTTTCGGTTGTCAAAAGAAATGAAGAAAAGCCTGAAGGGCAATAAATGATGAGGTGCGCCCTGCTAACGTTAACATTAGCATCGGCACCTGGAAAAAAAAAAACGCTCCTCCGGTTTAGTTAAAACGGAACCATGTGAACCGAGAGGTGGTTAACGGGGGGGGGGGGGGGGGGGGTCTGTGGGTGGTCAACCGGGTCTGCGGGGTGTCGGTGGAGCCGCTCAGCCGGCAGGCGTGACGCCGCGCCGGGAAGCGAGTTAGCGCCGCGGCTAGCAGCCCCGTTAGCCGCGGTGCTAACTGTGAACCGGCCGGACGTCCAGACACGTTCGCCCCCAAAACACACCGGGGGGAAACAACCGGCCTTCGCGTTACTTACTGCGGCGGTTTGGAGTGCTGTCGGTGAGGAACCAGGCCGGCGGGTTACAAAAACATAAATACCCCCGACACACAAAAACGTGTTTCTCCAGTGAGTGAGTGACAACGGGAAGGAGGAAGGGGAAGAGGAGGGGCGGAGGCTGGAGGCGAGCGGTGTGTGATACTGCAAGATTCGGTATCGATCCGACGCCAAGTAAAATACAGGGCCAGGAGCGTCGATACCAAACCGATATCGGTACTTTTTAAAAATCGATCCGACACCAAATAAATACAGGGCCAGGATCATCGATACCAAACCGATATCGGTACTTTTTTTAATCGATCCAACACCAAGTAAATACAGGGCCACGATCGTCGATACCAAACCGATATCGGTACTTTTTTTTATCGATCCGACACCAAGTAAATACAGGGCCAGGGTCGTCGATACCAAACCGATATCGGTACTTTTTTTAAATCGATCCGACACCAAGTAAATACAGAGCCAGGATCGTCGATACCAAACCGATATCGGTACTTTTTTTATTGATCCGACACCAAAAATACAGGGCCAGGATCGTCGATACCAAACCAATATCGGTACTTGTTTTATTGATCTGACACCAAGTAAATACAGGGCCAGGATCGTCGATACCAAACCGATATCGGTACTTTTTTTATCGATCCGACACCAAAAATACAGGGCCAGGATCGTCGATACCAAACCAATATCGGTACTTGTTTTATCGATCTGACACCAAGTAAATACAGGGCCAGGATCGTCGATGCCAAACCGATATCTGTACTTTTTTTTATATTCAATGTTAATTCAGAATCTGGATGAATTTTCATGACTTTTAAGTGTTTTTATGATTTTTTTGTTGTTGTTGCTTTGGTTTATTGTTTGTAAAGTTTGTAGGTAAACAGAAAATACTTTTTTCTCCTAATAAAAAAAAATTTGCTCAAACAACTGTAATTTTTTTTTCTTTTTACAAATTGTACAAAACTATGACTCAGGAACAAATTTGAAGAAAAGTTTATTCCAACGTAGAGCTCATGATGGAGCATGAGAGAAACTTGGTATCGATCTCAATTCACTGGTATCGTTCGATGTCGATACCAACATAGGTATCGATCCCCCTGACCTAACGACTTGGAACGATATGAGCAAATGGAAGAAATGAATGGCTTGTGATGATATCACACTGAGGAGAATTGCACGTGTGAAATTGTGGTGCAAATCACATCAATCTGAATTATGTGAATTATTTGTATTGTGTAGACTGTATTGTGTAGGATACAAAAGGAAATATCTTCCAGGTTTGATACTTGTAATTTATTTGAAAAAGAAAGAAATGCACAAAAAAAAAACACAGTAAGACATTTGAATAATTAGTTTTTTTTTTGTTTTTTTTACATTACAAACCAATTTAAGGGCGAGTTGGTCACTGCAGTGGTAAGACTCAGTCGAGGGCCCGTGACCTCTGGCCAAGCTCTCTGGCCCTCTTGGTGGCGGACTCCACGGCGCTCATGGCCGCCGCCCTCACGCCGCCCTGCTCCAGCGAGTGCAGCCCGAAGATCGTCGTCCCTCCCGGGGTGCACACCTCGGAGCGCAGCTGGGCGGGATGCTTCCCCGAATCCCGCAGCAGCTTCCCGGCGCCCTGCGGGACGACGCCAGGCACAGCTTTCACACACAGGTGTCGGGTTGGAGGGTTGGGGGGGGGGGGGGTTAACAGAGTGCAGCAATCTATTTTTAGCGAAACTGACCAGAACAGTCTGCGAGGCGATGGTGTTGGCCAGAGCGCTGGGCATGCCCATTTTGACGGCGCCTTCAGCCAGCGCCTCAGCAAACAGATAGACCTGCAGAGTGGACACACACACACACACACACACACACACACACACACACACACACACACACACACGCACACCCACGCACACACACACACACACACTGTGGTGAGGCGTCCTTCAACGTGCCGCTTTTTGAATTTCCGTAACGGAAACGTGAGACCCACGAAGGCCACGCCGCTCCCGCTCAGCCCGGTGTGGACGTCGATCCAGGCCTCCGGCCCCTCCTCCACCAGGCCGCAGTGGCGCAGCAGCGAGCGCAGCGAGGCGCCGTCCTCCGGCTTGGCGTGGGACCCCCGGGAGAACAGCAGCGCCCCCTCCTGGGCCACGCACGGCAGGTTCGGCATCAGCCGGATGACCACGGCGTTGTCCGGCAGCAGCTTGAATGTGAAACAAGAGACGTGAACAAGAATCCGGAAGGAGGAAATAAATATAGATACCAGAAGGAGGCTTTTCTTGGAGGTAAAATGTATTGATAACTTCCTTACAGCATGTTTTTTTTTTTTATTTACCCCCTCAAAAATTATGACAAAGTAAAATTAAAAAAAGAATGACGAAATGTACTTTCAGGTTGGGCTGCTCTGCATACTTGTATGTGCTTCACACCCTTTAAATTAATTTAAAACACACACCCTTTACTCTAAAAGGGCGTGTGAGCGAGTCGGTAAATAGATTATTCAACGAACGAGAGCGTCGTCTAAAAAGTGAAACACGGAAGTGAGTGCAGACTTTATATAAAGAAGGATCCTGTGGATCAAAATAGTTCATAACAACAATATGAGTTTCTATTGAGGCCCATTGTTCAAGGCAGTGACTCCCAAAGTGTGACGAGGCCCCCTGGTGGACCGTGGCGGTACTGCACATGGGTCGTGAGAGGAAATTATGATAAGTTCATTAAAAAAAGCAAACAAACAAACAAACAAAAAAGTAGGGTTGAAATTTATAAGGATTGTGTAAAGGAAAACATTACATTTAAAAAAGCTGTAAGAATTGCCAATATGTGTTTTATATGATCTTTCGGAAGCCAACATTTCCCATTAAAAGTTAGATTAATTACAATTAAAATACATTTAATTACACCTTGCAGTGAGAAACACACTTCAACAAAACACTGAAACATGTATTTATTTATAAAGTCATTCATTCGTTCATTTCTTTTCCAAAGTTAATAATAAATAAAGTCAGTTTTACTACTTTTTTTTGACATTCTCGGCTACAAAAGTAAAGATAAAAACTTGTGCTGCCTGACATCACGGAGGGAGAGATGTAAATATGTGCTGGACGACTGAATGATCGCATAATGTAGTTTTCATATCTTATATATCTTATATCTTATATTTTATTTTAAATAAAATTCCAGGATAGACTTTTCTTTTTTTTATTTGGTTTGTGTAAGTGGACCATCTTTCCTAATATGTTCAAAGTTTGTGTTTTGATTTTCTGTTTTTTGTTTCTTATTTTGTGGGTGAAAAAGAATTACACGTCTGTAAGTACAGCATGTCTGAAAGTAAGTACTGTATTGTATTATGTCACAACCCTAACAATATTAAATAAAAATAAATAAAATTAATAAAATAAATAAATAAGTTTTTTTTTTTATTGAATCGGAATTAAAATAAAATAAAATACAATAAAACTAAATGAAATTAAATTAAATAACATTTTTTTAATAAAATAAAATAAAATAAAATAAAATAAAATAAAATAAAATAAAATAAAATAAAATAAAATAAAATAAAATAAAATAAAATAAAATAAAATAAAATAAAATAAAATAAAATAAAATAAAATAAAATAAAATAAAATAAAATAAAATAAAATAAAATAAAATAAAATAAAATAAAATAAAATAAAATAAAATAAAATAAAATAAAATAAAATAAAATAAAATAAAATAAAATAAAATAAAATAAAATAAAATAAAATGTAATACGATTAAATAAAATAAAATAAAAAGAAGCCGTGGCTCTCACCTGCTCTAAGGTGGCCAGGGTTACTCCTGCAGCCACCGACACGACGACGTGTCTTTGGGTGACGTGTGGCGAGATCTCGTGGAGAACCGCGGGGATCAGGTGAGGTTTGACCGCGACGAAGAGCAGATCGGATCCACTGACCACCTCCACGTTGGAGTGAGTCACAGTGATCCCCATCGCCTGCAAGCAAGAGGAGGGAAACCTCATGAACCTGCTAAACAAACCACTGAGGGGAGAGAGAGAGAGAGAGAGAGAGAGAGAGAGAGAGAGAGAGAGAGAGAGAGAAGTAAAAAAATAATACCTGAAAGTTTCCCAAATGTCTGGACGATGGTGCGCTCACTTTGATGTTACCCGGAAGAACGTCTCCTACAATTAAAAAAAACAAAACAAACATCTGTTTAAAGCCTCAAACTGTCACAATCACTTTCATCCTTCATTTTTTATTGATTTATTGATTGTTTTTCCCACCGACTCACCACACAAGATGCCCTTAGCGATGCCAAACGCCATGTTTCCTGCACCGATGAAGCCAATCCTCCGCTCGGATTCCATTTTGTGCTTAAAACAAAAACGGTAGAAGAAAAGATAAATAAATAAATAAATAAACATGCCGTGCTTCACGTTGAGTTAAAAGCTGAAGGGGATAAAACCTTCAAATTCTACTTCTTGGGAAAAAAACTCGACAATATCAACAAACACAAAAGTTACTGCAGGCGACAATGTATTGCAATTACCAGATGTCCTTGAACGCCACACGATTGAAGTATTGTGACGCACCTGAAGGCATCATATGCAAAGTGCACGTTTAAATGTAGACGAGATTTACTTAGACTAGTTCTGATGATAAATAAAGTTTAAATCCAAGAAGCTTGAAAATGGACTTTAACTGCATAAAACCAATTGGTCGTCGGCCTAACAAAATAAAAATTATGGAAATCATCTCAAAACCACAAAAGACAAGAACGACGTTATTGTGTGTGTGGGTAACTGCTTTTTTTTTTTTTTTTTTTTTTTAACATGAATATTTATTTCCAATTTAAGAAATCATGAGGGGATTTCCAACTGCTCAACTGACCTGCCGCCACCAGCATCTTCCCAATTTAAAAGATTTTTCTGTTTTTAATCTTCCGTGTATCACAAATTCACTACTGTCGAGTTTTTTTTTTTTGAGGATCTCTAGAAAAAGCTTAATTTTATTATCTGTAAAGTGCGTTTTTGTATTTTTTTTTGTCAGAAGGTGTTTGGATGGACGGTAACTACCTTCGCCAACAAAAGTTGGCCAAGAAGGTTGGGTTTTCGTCTGCGTGAATTTATTTAATTATTGGTTTGCATGCATGCGTGTATTTTGCGTGTTTAGGCAAAAACTACTCGATCGAGAGGCTGGAAAATAATCGGGACAAGTGAGGTGAGAAATACTGAGCCGGTCGAAGTGGCTGGGCTTTTTCCTGCAATGCACCATGGGAGTTCGGGTTGATGGACCTTTAAATGCAACTTCTGTGTATTATAGTAGTCCTGTATTGTTGTTTGTGATTGTCTTGGTATATTTAGTTAGTTTAGTGTAGTAGATTCGTTTTTAATGTTGCAACCGTGAGTGCCAAGTGTTGTGTCTTTAATCCGGCCCCGCCACGGTGTTCTAATTTGATTTTGAATTTGCAGATGGAATTAAAGTGAGAATTTATTCTCATGCGTAGTTCTTCTTTGCTGCGCACCACTATGTTGTGTGGACGGGGCGACAATAAAGTAACACGGAGTGACAGAATGCTGCGGGGTAAAGCTATAGATTCTCCTCCTGACATTTTATCGGACGTTTAATGAGATCCAATGCTTTATCGATAAGAAAACACTGTAGTATGACGCACATGCAAACTGACGTTACCTTCACATCAGTAACTAATGTGAGCCGCGGCGGGAGCGCAGTGACGTCACGATCTGACACATGTTCACTACACAGGGACAGACGCTGACAAAAGCTGCACTTTATGACAACTTTATTGTGAAAGGAGTTAACCGGCGTTCGCCAGGACAAATGCAGATTCCTGTCGTGTTAATGTATATATATATATATATACAGTATATATTTATAACACCTGCAGCCGCTCGCTGCAGGTGAGCCGGTTAACATGGTAACAACTTAATCCGTCACACAACCACGTTCAAAACAACTTTCTCAGCAGTGACGCTTCCTGGATGGACGAGCCGCTCGGTTTGTAGGTAAATTACAACAAAATGTGATGTAGGAGTTCCTCACCCGGTGAAATAAGCTCCCTTTTTTTTTTTTCTACATTCACTCCGGGAAGATGTTTAGGTTACACGTTTCCCCCATCGTCTGTGCTCTATCTAACACATCCGGCGAGAAAATGGCACCAAATTTTGGTTCCGTGTCCCGCAAAAATTTTGATTAAGTTAAGTTAAATTAAATTAAATCAAATCAGACCAGATTAGATTAGATTAAATAAAATAAAATTAGAGCGTCTGCTAAAGGTTGACCGGGACAAAAAAGTTTCTTCACTTCGACACGAATAAAGAAAAGAAGAAACGACAGGCATGTATAATTTGCAATGTTATCTAAAATTCACGCTCATGTTAATTTCGTGATCTTGATTTCGCAAACTTACCTCCCAGAAAGCACATCGACGCCTGATGCCTAGAAAAAGACAATGTACTACAGATATTTCTCATCCGAGTGTAACTACGAGGTTCCAGTAGCATCTTTATCTTTGGCGTCCAATCATATTGAAAAGACAATCCATGGTTGCTTCTTAAATGATCATATCTGGATACGGAGAAAATCTGTCGTAGTTTTGACACGATCCTTCAAAAGTCTATAAAATGAAATCCTGTTCCAGATTCCAGAGCCGGACCTGGATCACCTCCAAAATGTTATGGAAGCTTCAATCGCCTAATATCTACTTGTGGTGAAGATTTCGACAAAATGTATGCAGTAGTTTTGATGCAATCTTGCTCATGTTTTCCTTCTAGAGGGGCTAAAGGCCCTTCTGTCAACCTTTCGCAAACTACTGCTACTTTACCTCTGCTGAATGTTTTGCTAGATGATTGATTGCAACCGTCAATAACATTAACTGTGTTAAGGAATTTCTGAACATCCTAGAAAATGTTGAGAACTTTCCAGCATGTAACAAATCCCACTCATGATCGGGGACTCGTTTTTCATACTTTTAAGGTTATTTCCAAAGGTGGAAAGATTTCTCAGGTTCAGGTGAATGATGTCATCATCCCTGCGCATTTCTTTCTTTCTTTTAAAGCCGACTGCAGCAGAAGTAAAAACAGAGGCAGGCGGACATCTAACGGGCTCAACAAACTCATCAGGGAGGTGGAGGTGAAGGTGGAGTCACAGAGGATGAACAGCTTCTTGTTTCGTCCTTGTTGGAAGACGAAAAATGAGGCGACGTGACGATTTCAATGAAAGTGTCTACGACGTTGGTCAGGGCACCTACAAAAAAAAACATCCCCACTCGTTCACGACTGAGTCATATTACAGGTATAAAATATTTATTTTGCTCAGAGACCAGTTAAAAAACAAACAAAAAAAAAACTCAGAAAGCCTCAAAGCCGCCCCTCACACTTCTGATTATTAAAGTGAATCAACACCGAGTCTCTTCAAGTACCAAATGTACACCCCTTAAATAATGAGGGGTGTTTCCCGTAACACAGTAAACGGCTAGAAACAAGCATATGGACGCTTAATGAGCCTAAAAGCTGATTTCCCAGATTGGAAACAGACACTGCCTTCAGAGCAGAGCTGCAAACCTGAACCGTGTCCTTCAGCCCAGAGAGGAACGATAGTGAGGATAAGGCAGCTTCCCCTTCCCCCCCCCTTTTTTTTGTTGTTGTTCCTGTGCAGACAAACCATTTTCTCCCCATTCAAATCAACACCGACGTCCCGACATCCAACAGCAAACAAGCGACCGACCGACCGACGGTCCCGGGGGAGTCGTCACTTCCGCGCCGTGTCGTAGTGGGCGACGAACCAATCGCAGGTTTCCTTCACGGCTGCAGACGAGGAAAGAGAGAGAGTCGGTACAGACGTGCTTTTTTTATTTTTTAACATGAATATTTATTTCC
>NC_137661.1:25905984-25936764 GCF_963422515.1 Blennius ocellaris | reverse complement strand
TGATCTTCTTTGATCTTCTTTGCCACCTCAACGGACAGCATGTGATCTGGCGTGTGTGTGAATTTGCATTTTTACCACTTGCTTACAATCTTTCAACACTACAAACGGATCAATCTCTTGTTACTTGTGGACAAGTGCACAGTAACACACCTGTTCTGGACGTCGATCATCCTCTTTGCGTAGGAATAGCCAAAGTTGGACTCGTGCGGGGGACCGTTATGGATCTGTGGGGGAAAGTTTGATGCTTAGCAACACCGTGACGTGGCCCCGCACTTCGGAGCAGACCAGGGAGGGCTGTTCACCATGGTCTCGTCGATGGGATAGGTGGTTTTATCCGGAAAGATGCAGGTGGATAAGCAGGAGACCACCTTGACCGTCCCCACTTCGTGCGCCGCCTGCAGCACATTGTCGTTGATGTAGATGTTGTTCCTCTGGGGGGGGGGGGGGGGGACATCAAAGAGTATTATCGTGACGAGTCCGATCGACATAAACACAAAGAAAAGAGCAACTTCTTCTCACCCAAAATTCCAGGTTGGACTTCATGTTCTTGAAAAGCCCCCCGACCATAGCTGCCAGGTGGATGACGTGGGTGGGTCGATGTTTCTGAAACACCGCCCGTGTCTCCTCCACGCTCCTGCGGAGACAGAGGAGGCGAGATGTTCAAAACAAGGCGTATCGCTGGGTCGTTCGGAACTGAAACCACGCGCACGTGAGCCTCACGTGAGGTTGGCGTCCTTGGAGGAGAGAAAGATCCACTCTTCTCCCTCGCTGCCTCCGTCCTCTTCTCTGACCACGTGCTGGATGGCTTTCCCCACCAGGCCGGACCCCCCGGTCACCAACACCTTCATCCTGTGATCGTCCTGACCGTTCAAGAGTCAAAAACAAAAAAAAAAGCAAGGCGGACGGTGAGGAGTTCAAGCAGCATATTAGGTCAGCGTCTCTCAACTGGACCCCGATCAAGAAAAATATTCTACTTTTATTTAAATTAAAAAGTTAGAGCTTGAACCCGAGATAATCGAATAGAATGTCACAAACAAGCGTAACGGAAAAACCATGTGTTATGCTCAATTAGCGACACTTCAATTAAACGCTACTTCAGCCTCTTTTTTTGTTTTTTTAAATCACTGAAATGTAGTTTTAAATGACACATACAAACACATCACATCACAAAATACTGGATGAAAACATGGATAATGAATACAATGGAAATCAAAGTTCATGTTCTGGTTGTTATTGTTTTTTTTCCATGATGCAGGATGGAGGTAGATCTATAGTAGTTTTAAATCAGAGTTTAAGTGGATATATAGTAGTTTTAAAGCAGGATGGAGGCAGATCTATAGTAGTTTTAAATCAGAGTTTAAGTGGATCTATAGTAGTTTTAAATCAGAGTTTAAGTGGATCTATAATAGTTTAAATTCGGGATGCAAGTGGATCTATAGTAGTTTTATAGCAGGTTGTAAGTGGATCTATAATAGTTTTAATTCAGGATGCAGGTGGATATATAATAGTTTTAAAAGCAGGGTGGAGGTGGAACTATAGTAGTTTTAACTCAGGATGGAGGTAGATCTATAGTAGTTTCAAATCAGAGTTTAAGTGGATCTATGATGGTTATAATTCAGGATTCTGTTGGATCTATAATAGTTTTAATTCAGGATGGAGGCAGTTCTATAGTAATTTTAATTCAGGATGCAGGTTTTAATTCAGGATGCAGGTGGATCTATAGTAGTTTTGAAGCAGGGTGTAAGTGGATCTATAGTAGATGTTGTCATGTAGGATGCATTACTGTCTGACATGTCGTACCTCCTTTCAAAGCTCATCTCAAAGAAGTTACGACTCCTCATGTTGTCACGAGCACCGAGTAGCTTTTCACACAAACTCTAGATCAACTCTTGGAAACCATCGCGAGCCAAAGTTTACCGCGGGTCGCAGCTAGCGGCTGTCACACTCACTTCCTGACGTTTTTAACCGACGTGACGAGGCAAAGCCACCGGAACTGAGCGCTTCGCGGGTAAAAACTCTCCTCCGCACACCGGCGGAGCTGAAATGCGGATAAAGCGAAGCTGTTCAAGCAGATAAAGAAGTGTTTTGTTACCTGTTAGCAGCCTGCACGAGAGCAGCCGGCAAACGTCACGCTGAGCTCGATACTCGATTTCCGGTTGGCGCATTCAAAATAAAAGCTCGTCCCGAAGAAGATACGACTTGTTGGTCTCAGACATGTAAGTTGAACAGGATGTGTCAATAAAAACTAGTATTAATAAAGAGAAGTCAGTTGAATATAGGTGTTTACAGAAGAAAATAAATATATTTTTCTAAACACTGCTCTAAGACTTACGACTTTTAATTTTACAAACACGTGTTGTATGTTCCGGTATGGTAAACTCTATTTTGGAAATGTCTTAACAATTTTTTATTCAATCTGTCATAAAATGACTTGCATTTACTTTGGGTAGCTTAAAAAAAACCCACATCTTTATTTATTTTGAGTCAACATATACTACATATATTAGTTTTCAAGATCAAAACTACTGCACGGATTTTGTTGCCATTTTTTTTTTACCAGATATACAATATTAGGCCACGGAAGATTCCTTTAAATTCTGCACGTGGTCCTAAAACTTTTTGTTTTTCTCAGTCCAGGTCTACAAGGTCCTCTGGGACTTCCAGAGCTCGAACCCTAAGAACAACAATTAAAGTTGCCGTAATGTCTGTCGGACCCGACACATCAAAGTCCCGTCGGTCACAATCACAATTTTCGCCGTGTCATCGTCAAATTTATTTGAGAAATTTGACAGAAGATGGTAACCAATACTACACTCTACTACTAAACTCTAAATCGTTCAATAAAACTGGAGTATAGTTCACTTACCACTTGTGGTTTCCAATATCACACCAACGCCCAATATGAACACTTCAATATTTGTTTAAGAACAAACGGAACATCGAGCGAGAGGAACAGGTCTGTCAGTTGTCGGTTGACAAACTGGTTGAGGCTGTTGGATTTGTTTTGTCGGGGGAATCTTTTTTTTTTTCTTTCATTCTTAAATTTTGCGTTGCAACATACAGGACAAAAGACAGAAACAAACAACAACAACGCGATATTTACAAATCTTTACAGTAGTAGTGTGCAGTACAGAGATTTTTAAGATTCATGTGCAGTTTAAAGAGGTAAAAAGAAGAAATAAATTGAATCATTCCAGTGTTTTTTGGGGGGCATTTCATTGTATTTTGCATTTTGGAAGAATCATTCAAACTTGAATAATTATAGTATTCTGTGAGCACTGAGGTAACCAGTAGCCAGTGTTGTCTTGATTGGATTTTTTTTTTTGCAGAAAGGGTTTTTGCTGCCCCCTAGCGGATGGCCGTGGTGTCATTTCTTTTTAACCACACTGGGTTCACCCAGTTTACCAGATATTATAAACAACCTACATACTTTTCTGCAAAAGCCTCCCAGCTGAAGAATGTCCTCAGGTTTGTTTAGCAGTGCAGCTGCAATGCCGAGTCATGATTTGTACGATTTATCATTATAAAAAGAACAATAAGGGGATTAATCTTGTTTTGTTTTTTTAATAAAGATGATAAAATGTTATTTAATTTTTAATTAGAACACAATTGAAGATGTCAGTAAAATAATATGTAATGATTCAGGTTTGTCAGTTGAAGACAACCTTATTAAGAGTTTATTGGACATTTTTATTTTGCAATTTTATAGCGTGAAAATTAATAATTACATTAGCTTTGTTTCAACTCCTTTGTTGCGAGTCAAACAGTTAAAAAAAAAATGCAGAATCGACTTTGTTAATCCGAAACACATCACTTGCATGAAAACACATATTTAAAGGGCCACGTGTAAAATAGAAGTCATGCTTCTGTTGAACACTGGGTGGCAGTGTTGAGTCACTTCGGCCCTTTCAAGTAAAGCGTTATCTCTTCTTTTCTGTGATTGGTTGCAGTTATTTAAGGACCTTTTGCTATCGTTAACTACTCGTTTTTCCTGCTTCTCTGAGTGACTCAATACACCATCTTGTGGCACAAACGTGTACTGCAAGACTAACCTGTATCTGAAATGACAAAAAAAAAACAACCAACTGATTATTGAGCAAAGTTTCACACACAAAAAAAGCTTCATTCATATCATTTAACTTTTTATTTTTTTTATAACAACAATTTTCCGTATTTCAACGCGACATCGTCTCCCTCCACGCTCCCCGTCTTACTGAGGGGACGAGAACTTGCCGAGGAAGAGGATGGTCTTGGTCTTGTTGTGCCTGATGAAGAAGAGGAAGGGGTGATCTGCCATGAAGTGCTCCTCCCGGAGCATGCAGAAGGACGCGATGCCGGCGGTGGCGGCCGCCGCCTCCGTGCCCTCCTCGTTCACCTCCACGAAGGCCTTGTGGGCCACGGTGGACAGGAACAGCCCCCCCTCGCCGTTCATGCCCGACAGGTCGGCCTTGGCCGCGCAGAACACGTCCGTCATGCCCAGCTTGGCCAGGGGCTCGTTCAGCTCGTAGTCCTCCTCCAGCTTGAACCGCGGCAGGTGGACGATGACGTCGCTGTGGACGTCCATGTTGTCCCTCTTGGTCCACTCGTCCAGCTTCTCCTGCGTGAGCTCACTCTCCAGCTGGGGGGGGGGGGGGGGGGGGGGCAAACAAACAAACAAACTGTCACAATCTGCCAAAGTGACATGGAAGAAGGTGGAGGCTTTATCCCAGCATGGCTTTATTATTTTAAGAGGACATCATGATAAAAAAATATTTAAGTAGAGACTCACACTAGTGGATATTTTATTAAAAGACAAAGTTAAAAGTGAATTGATCGTCAGTGTAAAATAAATTAATTAAAACTATAAAATGAGCAAAAAAGTAATTATATTCATATTAGACTGTGTGTGTATATATATAAATAAAAGAAATAAATTAAAACTATTAAATAAGCAAAAGTTATATATAAAATGTATTTAAAAATAAATGCAAAACTTAGAGTAACGAATGTTTTTGTAGTTTTATTGCTTCCTTTAACCATATATATATATATATATATATATATAACTATTGAATAAGCAAAAAATCAAATTATATATATATAGTTGCTTTTTTGTATATGTAAACTTTTTCCAAAATGATATATATATATGATTATATATATATACACATCTTAAATTAATGAATGCTTTTGTAGTTTTAGTTTGCTTCCTTTAACTATATATATATATATATATATATATATATATATATATATATATATATATATTCCCAAAGTGGTAAGCGGTTATAATTTTTTAAAGGAAAAAAAAGAAAAGAAAAAGAAACTATTAGGTGAATCATGGATTCATCCTTTGTGTTTGTAGGTGAATTCATCCATTTTTCTGTTTTTACCTTCAGCAGAGGGTCCGATCCGTCGGCGGCCTCCTCGGGGAGCAGGATGATCATGCTGAGCTCCTCCTCCTGGTAGGGAAGCTCCAGGATCTGCACGCCGTGCTCCGGGATGTAGTTGTAGGGCAGCTTGTTCATCTGGTACATCATCTGCACCGGCACGGCTGCGTCCTGACACCCAGGAAGACAGCCAGGAAGACACCCAGGGAGACACCCAGGGAGACAGCCAGGAAGACACCCAGGGAGACACCCAGGAAGACAGCCAGGAAGACACCCAGGGAGACAGCCAGGAAGACAGCACAGGTTACGGCTCCTCTCCAACACCTCCTTCTCGGTCCTTCGTCAGACCTTTCCTCCGTCGTGCCCGAGTGATCACCCCCCAATATGATTAACGGCGGCGCTTCACTGTCCGGTGTTTCGGTTTCACTGGTGCCCCTGTTAAGTGGTGACTTCCGCCACCAGCCATCAGCAGCAGACGATGATAAATCAAGACAAACAAACGCTCCGACACTTTAGAGGAAATGCGGTTAAATGGATTTTGCCGGGGTTTTCAACATCTGCTGTTGAAAAAGGGGACGCTGGAGGAAGCCGGTCACCAGTTAACAGGGACACCAGTTAATCCAAAACCCCGCAGCTCGGCGACATCCTACTTCTCTGTCTCGGTGCTTTTCTTTTCTTTTTTTTTTTGTGGTGGTCGGGTTTTAGAAAACGCCGTGTTGAATGACCCGCCCTCCGGCCGAGCCGTGTCGCGTCGCGCCAACGTTACTGAGAATCAATTCACACCTGCTTGACTTTAAAGGGCATCTCCTTGGTTCGACCTGCAGGGAAGAGGTGCAACCAGGTTCCTTTGAAGTAGATGGCGTTGACCAGGGCCAGTCTGGTCATGGAGCTGACGGTCCCCGACTTCAGAAGGTCTTTGATCTTATCTGAAATGTTAGAACGCAGAGTGAGGCGACTGGTTGGCTGCACACGTGACATTAAAAAAAAAAAAAAGAAGAAGAAGAAGCAGGTGGTCTAACTTTCCGTCTGCTGCTGGACCCAGTCGTTGATCTCCAGCCTGCTCTGCTCCGCCGCCCCGATGAAGTCCACGGCCTTCAGGTCCGCCTGGTAGTACTTCTGCGTGGCGCCCAGGAACTCCTGCAGGAAACAACAACAGTTCACGGATGCACTTTTTTTTCTTCTTCTCGAGGATATTTGACGAGCGTGGCGGCGGCGGCGGCGGCGTCACCGTGAGGAAGCGGGAGGTGGTTTCCCCGTACAGACGGTTGGCGAGCTTCAGGATGTACGACGCCGACGGCGAGTTGATGGCGGCATTCAGCGCCTGGAAGTCTTCGTGAACGGCGTCTCCGCTACTGAATGACAGGGCCTGCGGGGAGTTGCGACACACCAGTAAGGCCACAAACATTTACGGACGGTGAAGTTTCCATGGCGACGGGACATCCCTCAGCATGGTAGCAATACTTCAACCAGTGAAGCCACATTCCAAATAAAACAACCGTACGTCAGTGTTAAAGTACATGTTATTATAGCTATTCTGTTATTTCACTGGAATGACAATAAAGTTGTAGCAAATCTATTATGCATATCAGAAAAAAAAATACATGGTATACTACATCCATATGCATAGTATGTGCATATTAGGTTTTAGTTTTTTGTGACGTATCTTATAAATTAAAGATAATGCCAAAAACAATACCTATTCTTTTGTAAAGCAGATGTAAATGGAGGGAGTCGCCGTATAAAATCTGGCCGTCGGACTGGCTTTGAAAAATAAATAAATAAATAAATGGACTTCACTTATTGTCTATATATATATATAATATAGAACAGTCACTGACATTGTTTAACCAGCATTGGGAGAAACTTGAGTTTGAGAAAACAATCTAAATCATTTAAACATTTAGAATCTGTTAATATTCTATTCATATAGTCACATTATCCAGTTTCGCAAAGTTCATTGATTTTCCTCCATCGTCGGAGCTGCATTCAGAATCTGCTGCGTCTGTGTGAGCTGGACTGGCTCCGCCCACACACGCCCAAATATGGGAAGATGGAGGAAGTACTTCCTCTCGTGGCGCCATGAGCCAGAGCAGAGCTGCCTGATTGTGGGAGGAGTCAAAAGGGGGAGGAGCCTACCTTGATTGTGATTAGCTAACCTGCAGTTAATCGTGAAGATATTTCATCTTCGTATGTCTGCAGTGGCAGCAGTTTGTTAGAAAATATAAGGAAGCCTTTAAAGTTTCCTTCATTAGTTGAGACAGGAAGCAGTTTGTTCCTCACAATGAGGCTCAATTCACCAAATCCACTTCCTCGTCGCGACTGGATCCTCATAAAACGCAACTTTACTGCTTTACGACGTTCCTTCTTCAGCACACAATGTGCGCCTTGTTCCACGTGCGTTTTATCGAGATCATAGTGCAGTTCTGCGCACACACACACACACACACACACACACACACACACACACACACACACACACACACACACACACACACACACACACACACACACACACACACACACACACACACACACCTGCGCCATCTGAGCGGCGGTGTCGCCCTTGGCTCCCAGGAAGACCATGGCCAGCGCCGAGCTGATGCTCAGCGGGGAGACGAAGATGTTGCCGCCGGGCTTGGCCTGGCTCAGAGTGCGGAGCAGCTCCAGGGAGAAGCTCGTGTTGGAGGCGCTGACGGAGGCCATGGCTGGATGACGAGGCGGCGCCCTGCAACCAGCGCCGAGAAACACACATCCTTCGGTCACAGCCGGGAACTGCTGCAACGCTTTCCTTTAATTTATTGTTGTTTTATTCTGTTAGGAGCATTAAAGGATGTTGGGAGGAGCAACTTCACTAGTTGTGGAATATTAGTAATCGAGAACAAATGTTGATGCTCGTTACTATTTTAAAAAGTAGAAACTCAAAGTTACTGAAAATTTGTAACTGAATACAGCCACAGTTACTAGTTACTGCTTTAAATATTAGTGAAATGACATTACTAGTTAAATTTTCAGAATTTAATAGTTATAGTTACGAGTTACTATTTAAAATAGTAGTGAAGTACGTTTTCTAGTTGGTGAAGCTTAGTAATTAAATCCAGTGAGAAAAATGACTTCATTAGTCACTCCTTGATTACATTTATCACTTCAAATCGTGATTTAATTATATTATTAGTTACAAAATTAGTACTTGGTTACGCATAGTCACTGTTGCCATCTTAAATAGTGGAATTAATATAGTAGTTAGTAAAAAAATTCGAACTGGGATACTCATATCTTTAATGACTGAAAGAAGTATAAAGTGTAGTTTATTAATACAAAACTGAATTTTAACTTTAGTTACAGACGTTTATTCAATTTTTTTTTATCTTAGATGAGTCAGAAAATGAAATAGTTTGAAGTTGAGCCAAAATAAACAGGATGCTTTAAAGAAGTAGCAGCATGTAAACAAAAATCAATCCATGAGGAAATTAAATTTCTTTTTTTTAAAGCATATTAGATACGTTTATACATTTTATGAGAAATCTGAATATCATGTGACTTCATCACTGCAGGATCCCGAAACAATAACGCTGACAGTGCATTTTCTTTTTTTCCCCCCACGTTTGCGTCACAGCTGGATAAAAGTTACGCGTAAATCCCGGGCGGATGGATCTCCGCTCCCTGGAGTTCCTCCACGATGCGGGGCCGCCTTACCTGCTCTCAGATCAGCCCCGCGCGACGAAGAGAAGCCAAAAGCCCTGTGCAAGTGCCGGAAGCTGGCGGGTCCCTCCTCCCCGGTGCGCCTCGTCTATTTATCCAGGGCGCAGCGCCGCTCGCGCTCTCCGGGAGGAGGAGGGACGCGTGACTGCGCGATGAGTCACCGACGCGGACAAAAACCACGCCGCTTCACAAGCAGGTAAACAAAAACAAAACAAAAACAAAAAAAAACCCCAGCGCCGCGGGGATATTCACGCAAACAGCACAGATGTCGAACTGTGCGGGATGCGCAGGGTAATTATCGAGAAAAGTGTCGATATTTCGCGTTTGTTGGGAGTCTAAAAAGACGCGCGTTTCTCCGCGCCGCCTGCAGGGGGCGCAGCTGTCAGGAGTGGCCCGGAGTCCAAAGGTCACCGTCAAGCCCCGCCCACACCTGAACTCCACACCACCGCCAGACTCTCACAATCAAATAGTTACTTCACCAAGTAAAGAAACTGCTTAGGTTACTCTTCTATTATGTGTGTATGTATATATATCAGTGTTTTATCTTGTCATGATAGTGAAAGTGGACCTTCACATGTATTATCTTATATTTTTTTATCAAATAGAGAAGTCCAATAAATGAACACAAATATCACATTTGCGTTGGAATTTTTTTTCCGCAGCTTCCGGGACATTTTACATTTGACTTGTCATTTTACGCCCGGTCGCCGCCGACACCACCTTTTAATTTCAAGACCCTTTTTTTTCCTTTTCGTCTCTCTGTGGAGAATCTTCACTGAATCGACTTGCAGGGACGTTTGAATGGAGGGAGCGGCGGTCAACAGTTCAACCCTCTCATGTGCAGAAAGGTGTGTCAGCAGGATGGGCTGCGGAGGGATTACATCTCGTCGCGCAGGATTACAGTATCGCCTTGGCAACCATGCAAAACATGATAAACATTTGCCATTCACGACGGACCGTTGGACTCCAGGCCGCTCTGTCACGTAACTCCCATCCTGCAGCCAGTCCCACTATAGAAACCAATATCACCGCATATTTTAAAACTCAGGCTGCACCTTTATTTTGGAAAACCTGTTTTAGTAAGATTCTCATTACTAAATCATTTATATTCATAGAAGAATATATATAACATTTCAGGCAATGTGTTCAGTTGGACAAAGTGTGTGAAAAAGATCACTGCCTCATGTTTTGGGATACTTGATAAAACAAAACAAAACAAAAAAGCCTGGTTAAGTTTTTTGCATCTTTCGACCACATGATGGCGCCACAGTGATGAGCGATGACGATGAAGCATGAGAATGACAGTTTGTTGTGTTTTCTCATTGGCCTGTACAGCAGTCTGACAAAAAGGAAGGTAGATAGTTAAATATTCCATCAAACCATGATGATAATGATGATTTTTTTTTTTTTTTTAACCTCCACATCCAATCACACTTTTAACAAAAAACCCTCAGTGGTGTTCAAGCCTGGGCTTTCTATTGACAAACTCATGTTTTGATGTTTGAACGGTCAAAATCAGTTACGGATTGTGGGAGAAGACAAAAAAAAACGTGTCAGAAAAATAATAATAATAATAATACTAAAGATTTCAATCTGAAAAGTATGAATGCCTTTGCATTCACACTAACGTTACAATAGTAAATATTTTCAAACTAAACTGTTAATCAGCTGCATTGCACATTCCTGTCTTCTGCACTGCATTTATTGAACATGTTTAAAAAAAAAAAAAAAAAAACGTCTCCGGTGGAATATATAAACATATCTTGTAATGTAGTAGTTAAAAAATAAACTGTTGTACTACATTTAATCTTAAAAAAAAAAAAAAACTTTAGACACTGATATAAACTACAGTAACGAATCATGTTGCTTTACATTATTTGGCCGTCCTGCGAGGCGAAGTACTTAATGCTAATTCATGCTAATTAATGCTAGTGGCAGCCGTTAGCCGTTGACTCAGCTTTAAAATGACACGGAACCGAAACCACTGGTGTAACACGCCGTCATCACCATCATCATCAATATATGTTAGTTTACGGCAGGTATAACAACGGCGAGCACACGCAAGAAACCATATACCCATAACTTTTTCGGGAAATTTAAAAGTAGTAACTTACCACTCAGTAGCTCGCGCCTGCGCGTTCGTGTTAAATGTGTCGTCATTTCCTGTGTGACCCGCTGCACCGGAAATGACTGAGTGGCGGTCCGGCAGCCAAATGAGTGTTTCACAACGAAAACACCACATAATCGTTTTTCCTCGATTGTATGAATGTTGAGATTGTCTGGAGCCAAAATTATAATCACGATTAATTTAGTTACATAAATTCTAATTAAATGGATTTGATTAATCAAGCAGCCTTACCCTGAGGGAGCGCTGTTAAAGTCAGATGTCGGGTGAGAAAGAGGGTGTGCAGCCAGTATTATGGGATTGTACAGTATATATAACTAACCATAATATACCCCAGATACCCCCAACTCAGACTGTCATTTCAAGTTAATCAGCCCCTAAAAACACATTCATTTTGTAAAAGTGACTAATTAAGCATCTGCTTGTATTTGTTTCCAAGTACGTTAATAAAAGAGATTTAATAAGTGTCTCTGTTCACTAACTTTTTTAACAGTTCAACAATATTCACCACTAGAGGGCGTCTCTCAATCTAAAAAAAAGATGAGATTATTGTAATGTGGTTTCGGAAACGTCACTATTTTCATGTTGACTTTTCAAGACGAGATCAAAAAATGAGAACAAGGCTAAACCTCGATCAGTTACATCAAATTAAAAATCTGAGTTGGACGCTACAGCTGAATGACAAGTCACGTGGTGTCATCATTGCTGGTTGCTTGAAGCAGCCTAGACAAGAGAGATTGTTTTACACTGGTGTGTCGGGGGGTCCAGCCCACGATGGGCCCAGTGTCAGCTGGTAAAAATACCTGGACCCCCCCGATTCCCAAGGTCCTTTAACAGATAAGTGCACGCAGCTGATGGATGGACGGATTGATGAATAGACATGCCGCTCATATTACGTTGCTTCAAGCGGCTGCCTGTCAATTTCATGCCGCTATATGATGAGAACAGAAGGTTAGTAACAGAAGTCGTTAGTAGTCCTGCCTCAGACTGAAGACCAGGTGAGCTGGGCCGTCAGAAAGAAGGATTATTGTTTTGTTTTGGTCTCAAGTTTCAGCGGTTCCTCATTCTTTGTCAGGAAAATTCCTACAATAATCCGAGTATTTATTTAATTTGCCGGACAATACCGTAATATTGCAGTAATCTTCTCAGTTCACCTGATCAGTTTATTCTGCGCGTCTGCTTCTTCAAGAGATTCTTTAAGGGGCCACAAAAAGGGGAATTAATGTGGAAAAGCGCTGCGATTGGAGCTGATTTAGTTCAGCTATAAAGGCTGACCGGACTTTGCTTTTATTGCTCATTTGGAATCAACTTTACGGGGCCGATTCCCTCACACAGTCATTCTCACTGTCATGCTCCAAAAGTTAAACACCCTGGATGCTGAACTTCCAGCTGTCATGAGAAGCCATCCAGTGGTGGACGTTATCCGAGACGTCGGTTCAACGTCGGTTCAACTCCAGATTTGCAGTTTCTCCTGGAGCTTCAGTGGGTTTTCTCCTTCTTCCGCCATCATTTCATTTAAAACGTATATTTTTATATAACTACCGAGTTCCAGGCTTTCCATTTATTTAACCTGGGATCAACTGCAGCCCCGAGTGACTTCTAAAGTGCAAACTACCAACACCCCAGGAGCTGATAGAGAGCAGAGTAGAGCTGAACATGAATCCAGGCTGTGGCCGTCAGTGAAATCTGATTGTCTAGTTCTTTAACTGATGAATGTGTAAACAAACGCTCCGCATGTCTTTTCTGTCCCTGGTGGCTACTTGGCTATTGTCGGCTGAGGGTTATATGTGTGTAGGCATTTATATACGTTTGTGTGTGTGTGTGTGTGTGTGTCTATAATTTTTCAAGAGCCTTAAGAGTGTTGAGTCACAGTCCTTTATTTACAGCTCTCATACAAGCTTTGCGGTAAAACCAAAGCGCCGGCCCTTTAAATGCACAATTATCATTTCTGTACACACATCGATTTTTGTCACAATCCACCAACGAACGGCCTCAGAAATCTCCCCCCAAAAGCCTATTTGTGGCGCGTATTTGCACCTCGAGGCCCGTCGTTCATCGTTCGCCGTCCGCCCGTTGTATTTGTAGTCGTACGAAGTGCCTCTTTACCTGAGCCAACGTTTAATTTGCCGGTGGCACCGTTTTCTGCCCACCGTGTTACACTTCAATGGAGGGGGCGAGAACGAGCCCGCTGGCAGAGTATCTGACGTTTGGTAAATCTCATCATTGTTATTGTGACTTATTTATGAGTGCGACATGAAAGCGGAGCGGCTCGGGGAGGGGTGGTGGGGGGGGGGGGGGGGGGGGGGTGAAGCCTGCAGTGGTGAAGCCAAGCAGGCCGCGGAAAACGACGCTTTGAAAAAGGTCGAGCCGTAGGAAGGAAAAAAAAAGTAATTGAGCAACGATGAGCTGTTTCGTCCCACAATAACGTTTGCATGTAAGAGGAAAGCCGAGGTCCAACGGCTTACCGCTGCAAATTTATAGGACCTTAAAGAGAACCCGACACCGGCAGCCAGGGCTGTCCTCGGCAGGGTGGAGCGGGAGGTTAAAGAGTTGAACTCGTCACCTACTATGTCCTGACTCTGCCTTCCCCGCGACAGTAAATCAGAGCCGTGGGCCGCTCGGCGCGACGCCCAACACGCTCGCTTGATTTCTTTCCAGGAGTGAAAGGAGAAGATTGCTCTCCGAGCCAACTGTGCAGAATGTATGGAGGTGGCACCGGGACACATTTGATCTGCTCAAACAAGTATTTTCTTCTTGTTGTTGTTGTGGTTGTGGTGTGGATTTTCCATCTTCTATATTACTTTGTGCCGTTCCAGACTGACGGTCCATTACAGGAAAAACTAATTTTCACACACACTCACACCCATAAGGGATTTGAAGAGATTATTTATTTATTTATTTGTTTATTTATTTATTTATTTATTTAATTCCATAATTAAAACATTTTTATCTATCTATTTATTTCTTTAATTATTTAATTCAGTAATTAAAACATTTTATTTATTTTTATTTATTAATTTAAGTAATGAAAACATTTTATTTATTTATTTCAGTAAGTAAAACATTTATTTATTTATTTATTTGTTTATTTATTTGTTTGTTTATTCGTTTATTTATTTATTTACTTATTTGTGTCCTGAATTAAGTTTTCACTATAGGATGGGAACTCAGGTCAATTATGGACTTTACTACTGACAGTAGAAGCAGTTGGGCTCAACTGATCTTGTCTCTATGTCTTTATTGTTTCCTGTTCCCAACGTCATCTCCTACTTTTCAACCCATCCACTTATACACGTTTGTCCTTTCTTGAAAAAAAAAAAAAAAAAAAAGGCTAATAAAGAGATTAATTATCTGCTTTTGGATTAGGGGAGGAAAGTGGATTACCTGTGAAAAACAAACAAAAAACAAAACACGTACAGAAAAAAACATGCAAACTTTGGATCGGTAAAAAACAAGGGTGAGGGTTCACTCATACCATGCGGAAGTGCTCTTTCAGTTTATGTGTGTTTTGAAATCAGGTAAAACAGGAGTTTTCAAATGAGGTGGTTTTTTTGCGTGCATTAAGCCCGTTTACACGAGAACAACATGCTGGAGACTGAATTATTTACATGCTAATATGTAAGTGTGTGCACATTGTACGTACGTGGATGTTTTTTGTGTAGGAATGGGAATTGGTAAAGATTTCTAGGATTCCGATTCCATTCGGGATTCTGCGTAGCGATATGGTTCTTAATCGATTCTCTTAACGATTCTCATTTTCTTCCAATGAGAAAGTCGTTTGCAAATTTGGCAAAAATGATTCCATGCCATCCCTATTTATGCGTGTACATATACAAAAAATACACAAATACATATACATGTGTGTTTCCACAGTGAATGCAGTTTATTTGAATAGATATCATTATATATTACACTTCCTTGTATATACAGTATTTACCTATTTTTATGTACATTATTATTGTTATTATATATTTACTTTTTATTCTTATTCTTCCTTTTCACCTTGTTGCATATTACTTTACATTATCTATCATTGATTTCGCTCTTCCAACACTGGAATCTCAGACAGATAAATAATTGAATCCTCCCTCATCTTTTTCCACTTGGCTTCGCCATGAAGGGTTTCAGTGGAGCGCCGAGTGACAGCAAGCACAAAATGAAAAGTGATACCACGTATTTGGATGACTTGTTGGTGGTTGAAGTTATCAAACATGTCAGAGCGTCGCCTATTTACTTGCATCTATTTTTATGTGTGTTTGGAAAAAAAACACAACCCCACAATCATAAATAACACAAACATTTCTAGACATAGTAAGCATGTTGCACATGATATGTATTAATATGAATTGATTTTGACCTCGAACACTGGAATGATGGCGTCCTTTCAGTATATTATTATTATTATTATTATTATTATTATTATTAATAATAATATTAATAATAATAATTTTTAAATAAATGGTTATTAAAAATATTATTGTTATCATTATTATTATTAGTAAAAATATTAATAATAATAATACAAAAATTATAAATGTTATTGAAAAATTATTATTATTAATAATAATAATGATAATAATAATAATGATAATAATAATAATAATAATAAAAAAATTTGGGGTGTATTTTTGACTCATTTATATTGTACTTTGCTATGAGACGTGGACAGATGATGCCACTGATGATATTCGAGTTCTGTTGTGGAAACAGAAGCGAGCAGGAGAACACTGTGGAAGTGGAACAGAAGCCAAACCACCTGCTGGAAGCACACAAGAAAAAAAACAAAACATGCAAACTCCACAAATCAAGAGTCGCTGAGCCTTTTCACCACGATGAAAGATAAATAATGCAGTTTAAACTCGTGACTGAAATGAATAACAAGCAGACTTTTAATTAACTTTTTTTTGGAATACTCCATTATTAAATTCTGCACAACTGCTCTGCTCGTCTAACTCACGTTGGCAAGTATTAGTAGTTTAACCACGTGTGAAGCTGAGTGATAAGACCGTGTTGGTCTTTCACCGACCTCTCAGTATCACCCCCCCCCCCCCCCCCACTCGCTCCCCACCCCCGGTGCAGAGGAAGGCTAAAAAGTTCACGCATGGCCGGTTCGTGACTTCAAGTGTGTCGCTGCATGTCCAAAATGTCCGCCGGTGTGCTGATGTCCCACAAAATAATCCCTGACAAATCACTGAGCTGCCCGTCCACAATACCGACGTCACCATGGGAGCATTAGTGCCCCCCCCCCCCTGCGGGGGGGGGAATTAAATAAGGTGACATGTATTTGATACAGATGCTGGACTGACACTGAGTTCTTTCAGCGTTTGCTCAGATTTCCATGGCTGCTTTGCTAATTACTGACGCGCATATATCGGAAAGGGTCGACTGCGACTGCACACTCGTATGTGCAGAATTACGTCTAATGTTGCAGCGATAGAGAATAAACCTTAAATGGCTGCCGTCCACAGGTCACGTGGTAAAACACATGTAATATACACTGAGAGTCCCACGACTCTGAATGAAGGGAGCTCAATACCCACCGAGTGCTTAATGATTCAGTCAAGCCTCCGTCTTCAATCTAGCTATGGAAACTATATATATGTATATATATATATATATGTGTGGCTCCCAACCGAGGATCCTTGGACCCTCTTTATAGGAGGGCGCCAGAGATCACATGGGGCCTCCAGACTTCACACGCTTTGGCTGATGTCAAAATTAGACGTGCACATGGAATCGGAAGCAGACGTGAGATACCGTCTGTCGCTAAACCAGTGTACGTTTTGGAGAGATCAGATCCAGGGGGAACTGCGCACAGGCTTCACTGATGAACGGCTAATTATATAGCTACTTGCGGATGCCGAGTACTGATGCAAGTGCTTATTAAATGCCATGAGGCTTAATTCGTACTCCACAAGCGAAATTGTATTTGAAGACGCACCGACTGACGCCCCAGGAACATCCAGCAGTTATTATTATCCGTAATTATTAGAAGTACGATTGGATTTTGTGTGTAACGATGCTCTTAATTGACATTTGAATAATTCCGACGCTCAGGTTTGTGCAAATATCCCGCGTTGCATTTCACTGCCAGTTTCTCAAGTCACCAGAGGCTTCGGTGGGGTTCGGTCACCCATTAAAAGGTGAATTTACTTCCATGCATCATCATTTAGCAGGTTTTCATCGTTGCGGCCGCGCAGCGGTAGCAGGAATGTGGCGGAGATCAGCGGTCCCGGTGACTCCACTGACCATCCTGCTGGGATCCACGTCGGGTCAAGGCGAGCGCTGCTGCCGGCCTCCATTCCGGGGGGAAGTGCCCCCCCCCCCCCCCCGGTGAAGCGTGAACCGCTGCTGTGGTCAGTCCGGTATGCTCGGCCTTATTGTGTGTGGCCACACAGCTGTGACCTTCTCCGGGGATCACCACGGAATCTGCGCTCCAGATTTGAGATTCCACGTAAAGATTAAGTGTGTCAGTCGTGCGTCGTCTGTTTTTCGCAGCTCTCGTGCGGCCAGCGCCGGAGAAAAGCTTCACGCCTCGGTGGGCTCGATGTTCGATTTTCACGACACGACGCGTCTTCAACACGCCGCCGCAACCATACCAGACAGGTTACGCGGCGCGTCGGGCCGTAAATACCGCGCCGGTGAACGCAAACCCTTTAAAAGTGACCCGACAAACACAAACCACCCAGCGCGTCCGCTCGTGAATTCCTGCCTCTGATATTTGACTCTGATCTTCCTCTGTTCTTTTTAATAGCATTCTTCCACTTTTTTATGAGGCTTTTAATGTTTTTGTTTTTGTGGTGTCATTGTTGTGCTCTGACCGTATGCTATTTAGAAACTCTTTTCTTTATTAGGATGGAACGCACAGGTTTTTCAATCCGTGTTTGGATACGTAGTGAATCAAATAAATCCAGAAATGTGTGTAAGAATAGTTTAGAAAAAAAAATAGTATACATTTCTCTCTGTTGACATATTAAGAAAACTTTTAAATAAAACAGACCAAACATTTACAAACTTAATAACCTTAAAAATCATATAATTTAATGAGGAACATGTAACAGTCACACCTCAAACCTCATTGTAATATGAGACTAAGATGGATTTCTTTGAAAGTATATATATATATATATATATATATATATATATATTTGAAACTTGAACAAGGAGATATATATATATATATATATTAACAAAAACACAGAAAAATCCAAATCTGGGAAATGATCAGTCAAGTTTGAGGAAGAACACAAGAAATATCTCATATTAAAAGTCCACTCGGGCTCCACCAATGCTAATATCAGGTCTGACACTTCACTCTTTAAGTCAAATAGATAGAGCTTCGGTAAATAAATAGGATATTATTCTAAAATAATAAAAGAGTAAAATAATATCAGGTGTTTGTGTGGTGACATCAGGATGCACGGTGGTCTAATGGATCGCTCTCCAGAGGGTCTCCAGTTTTATTCCTGGCTTTATTTTTTAAGCGGAGGTTGTATTGTTGGATTTTACTACAGTTTCCACATTGGAAAAAAAAAAAAATCATACATTTGAGATAATTGGCTGTAGGTGAGCGTCGCTTCTCTGCCTTCATTGCATGTTTGCAGGTTTCCTCGGCTTTAATACAGGTGGACAGATTTCGTCTTAACTCACCGACGTCCACGTCTATCAATGCAACCGTTGCCATTTTCTTCCTCGTCACGTGGGACACGTGTGAAGTGCAACGCTGCCCTTGTATTTCCGACGGCGACCACCACTATTGTCCCAAGATAATCTAATTGAGCGGGAGCTAAATATAACGCCGGTGGCGACTCTCTCGCACCCACATCAAGCACCGCTAAACCCAACAGCAACAGACACCAATGTACCCAATTAGCACAGAGAGAGAGAGAGAGAGTGAGAGGTGGAGGGGCAGAAGGGAGGAAGGATTCGGTGTCGGGACCAGATGACGAAGGACTGAGTTCAGTAATGGGAAGGTCAAGAGAACAACAGATAGCAGTGATAAACACGACAGATGATAATGAGACAATCCGGCAGAAGGACAAACCTACGCGCCGAAAAGGCCCCATTAAATATGTTCCTGCAGCTGCGAACACCAAGATGAGGTGAAGAGTCTTCAACATAGCTAACTGCCTAACTAACCTGTCACTTTTCAAGTGAAAACGCATCATTTTTTCGCCTTTCTGTTTCAGAAAAGTTTTGCGTTTACACGGTAACGTTTTGAAAACAATGTCCGTTTTCCACATAAATGGCAGAAGCGCTGAAAACGATGTAGTTGGCACGCCAGGCCACGAGTTGGCGCTGTTGGTCACCTATAGCGCAAGTTAATATAGTAGAGAGATGTTCTATCTTCATGAAACCATCAGTTTCAGGGGGAAAAACCTCACTGTTGAAAGCGACTCCCCGTGAATCTGAAATCTCGTCTGGAAGCAGACTTGTGAGGTAGTAGTCGTACGGCGTTGTGTCACTTTATCATACTACTACTACTTGATCATTCTTGTCAGTTTTTAAATTAAAACACACTTTTTTTTGCAGTTTCGGTGAGAAGTTAAGCTGAGTTAGAGATTTTGTTTTACCTTGAATGGAGCGAAAAAAACTTTTATTTTTAACGTTTTATACTTTCCAAAGGATTTTCGTAGATTATACCCAATAAAGGGTTAAACACAAATGTTGCTTGTTCTTCTGGATCCAAACAAGATGGTTTTTTAAAAATGTATTCTGTATGAATTTTATGAATCCAGGTGATACATTTTAATGGTCATTGCTAATGTTGCTATTTTTTAATGTTGGTTATATTTACAATATGTATTATAATGTGTGCCTTCCCGGGGACTGCAGATGGAAACTAAATCTGGTACACAGCATCTTTTCTTTAAGATTCATGTTTTATGTACGCAGTCTCAGAAAAATAAACCAATAATAAACTAATAAATAAATAAACAAGCTAGTTTCCCACTGCCTCAACTTAATAATATCACAAACAAAGAAAAGACTAAAAAAAGACCTTTAGAGATGATTAAACCGGTTCACAAAGTAACTTGTGGAACAAAATAAACCTCTGCTGATCAGTTGAGGCAGTACAATAACTCTCCTGGCTGAATGTCTTGACGCCCTTGAAGAAAAACAAGATAAATGCCACCCGGTCGTTTGAAAGTGTGCCTCCGTGCTGCATCGCTGTTTTACGTGCCAACTGTTGATCTCTACAAAAAGTGACCGTCACCATCCTGAAGACTGTCGCTTCCCCCCTCGGCCCTCTTTGAAGAACATATTCAGCTGCTTTTCTTTTTTTCAATACCTTTGCATAACAACCTCAGGTTCACCCTGGACGTCACCTGTTTGCCCTCTTGCCCTCCGGCAGGAACTACAGGAACCATTAAATCCTACACTTAGCAACACTTTTGATCTTCAGGTCACCTTTGGGCTGAACTCTGCCTCACATGGAAAGAACTTATATAAATATATATGTTTTAATATAGGTTTTCACTACATGTGACATATATAAAATTGGCCGTTTTCCTATATTATATGTACATAAATGCACATATATGTACACATATACGTGCATACAGGTACCTATATAGGTATATATACACGTATACATGTGTGCATATATGCCCCTATATGTTCTTCTTACATAATTGTTTTTTTAGTTAGTTCTTAGTTATTACCTTGATAATGAATGACAGTGGCCAAAGTGAGATATGGGCTATATATATGTGGAAATAAAGAAGCAGTTCAGGAGACCTATATGGCCTGTATATTCACATATATGCACCTCAATTTTTGCCGATATGTGGCATATTCACGCATATATGCAGCATATATGTGCATATAAACTGCTTATAGGTTTTATATATGCACATATGTCCTCATATAAGTTCTTTCCATGTGGGGCACGTACTTCTCAGCACGAAACACGAGAACCCAAACATGATTAAACAAAACTACTGATTCAGAAATATGCTTGAGTTTTGTGTGATTGTCCTCACGATTATCTGACAAATAACATCCAGCTTTAAAAAAAAAACAAAGGTACAATCAGAATATTCTAAAAGCAATCTGAAACTGTTAAAAGCACCTCACGCTATTAAACACATCCATTCACACGCGGGGTACTTTGGGGCCCCCCATAACTTCCTCTCTGGGAAATCATTTGTCTGCCTTTCACCCATCCTATTCATAGTTAACCTTAAGTCCACATGTTGGGGGTGCGTGCTCGTCGTGAGCCGCGGGGAGCGGGCGGAGGTCAAGGGCCCCGCTCGGGGTTCCACACTGAACCCGTGAACCCGTGAACCCCAGATGCCAAGTCCACTTCTCTGACCTCCAGGCCACATGACGGAAATACCAAGTTTTGGATTGAAGTGACCGGTTCCGTCAATGGAGCCGCAGCTTTTGTCTCGCGGCCTTACAGCTATTTCTTCCACTTGTTCTCACACATCGTTTGAGCATGACTGTCGGGTTCCTAAAATAACGAGAAGTAAAAACAGCCTACAGGCAGACAACACTCAGAAAGGGAAACTAACTTTTATGTTGATCACAGCTACTAGCTGATGCTAATTGTGATGCTAGCCGCCATGATCCGGTGGCGAGACGGACAGAGACAGCGGCTCCACTAATGCTCTATACTTGGATGTACAACATAGATAACAAGTTTAAAAAATTGTGATGGATAAAATATTAGAGATATGAAGTAAAAGAGATAAACTGCCAACATGGAAGAAAGCTCATCTCTGTTCAAGACTGCTAATGCTAAAATGCTAATCGCTGCCACTGTGGACAGAGGCTCAGATTATTTTGTTAAAGAAACACATTTACGACCCGTTGAAAATGAGACAACAAAACAGATAAACTACCAACATACAGACATGCTTGATGCTAAGCTAATGTAGCATGAATAAGCTTTTTTTTTTTTTTTTTTTAATAAAGACTGATAATGCATTCCATGCTAATGCTAAACTTACAGTCTTGCACCTGTCGGTCTCCAACATGACTGAGTCACCTCTCGTCCAGTGAACAGGAGTTTGGTGAAACGGTAGCCATTATTACGACGCTCCTGGATAATGCTAATGCTAAACCTTCAACTGATAAGCATTACAACAGTACTAGCAGTAATTATAACTGTGATAACAACTTTTTCATCATAAACAGTTACTTTCGGTGCCCAATATGTATATATCACGTTTTTCACCACACAGCTTTTGGATTCTCCGTCGGTGTCTGTGCTCCTTCCACATGCCCCCCCCCTCGCTGAGTTTCTGCCCCCCCTCCCTCACTGTATCTCGCCCCCTCTCAGTCTATCATCCGTCCTCTTTGCAGACACACATTGCGCTCCGGCATGCCGCTCATTCCTTTATAACAAGCCACATTCTCTGGAACACTTCTGTTCCTGCTTGTGGTCCCCGGGTCCCAGAGCAGAGTAGACCTCCCTCCTCCACCTCCCTCCTCCTCCTCCTCCCACCCCTCTGGTGCTTACCCCCCCCCCCCCCCCCCCCCGCCCCCCGGGTTGATTGTGGCTCCCAGTGCAGAGAGCCACAAGCAGCCGGAGCGCCCCATTCGAGTCGTCTCTCCTGATCTGTCTGTCTGTGCCCGGATCAGGGAGGAACCAGAGCATCAAACGACGGGCGCCATATAAACGTGAAGTCACACACCTGAGTGGAGGATCCGAGACGGACCCCATCACGCCCATGAGAGACATGGGGGGGAAGGAGAAGAAGTTCCTGGTGATCGCAAACGTGCCCAGCTACCAAGGGTAGGTAGAGCTTTTGACTTCTCTAATTAGAGCGCCGATTAAGACATTTTGCCCCTCTGGTAACTGCCCTGTTCTTGTTGTATATTCTTCTGAAATGCTAAGCTGTCTTAAACCTGCATAATGACCATGTTTTGAATTCTAACACCTCCGCTCCCATGGTATCGGTTACATCCAGGGCAAGGTGCTACTTGTCAAGTTACGCAGGAGGCTGATTTATTTAGCGCACATTGACCCCTTTGGGTAATTTTCTGTTGGCATTGTTTGGTAACTCTGTGTGTATTGTACATCTAAAAGGCAAGTGGCGAGAAGTTGGAGTCACTTGTAAGTTTCCAAACTCTTCACAGGGGTGCCATTAAGAGACTCTCAGTGGCGTGCCATCACTTATCTCTTGCCTTGTAAATTGTGAAACTGAATAAAAGCGCCAAAGGGTGGGACCTCTTTATAATTTATGTGTAACTTCTGTGCAAAGGAAAAAAAAAAGCAATTCAATCTGCCACGGAACCAGGATTAAGAGCCGTGCTTTGTTCTTGGCGAAATGGGGAAAGTACACGAGAGGGGGGGAACTTCTACGGTTACACTCTTCTGCCGAGGTTGCTGAGTTGTTGTCAGTGTGAAGGATTGGAGGGGCTGTGGGCATACCGTGTCTGCATGTTTGACACTTGGTTCGACGACACAGTGTTTCTCCTCCAAAAGCTTGCGTTGCACTCGAATGTCGCGACTCGGTGTAATCGATGTCTCCGTCTGCATTGTACACAGCAATTGAAGCTGACGTTCGCAGTGGGGAAGGGGGGGGGGGGGGGGGGGGGGGGGTGTCCAGTGGGTCCAGTGGGTCCAGTGACAATTTGGCCCCGTTCTCAGAGACCCTCCACAGTCCAGACTATTTGCAATGGACCCTCCCGGGAGCGATCTCTGATTGGGGCTTCAGTTTCGATGAGGGCTGTGGCGAGTTGGCCTCGCTGAAAAGGGGGGAATCTGCAAAAATAAACCTGTTGATACCTTGATATTATCGAGTCTGGGAAGTCAACGAGTTCAATTTGAGGAGTTTTAATTTGGAGTCACACGAGAATCCTCGGTAGCGAAGTCTCACGGTCTCATGTTCTGTATGTTTTTGGGGCCTTTTTCTTGGGCGAACGAGGTTCCAGTCGAGAAGCGTCTCCTACGAGCTTCCTAATGTCTTAGAATCTCTTTGAGTCTTTTCCTCTTTCTATAAAACATGTGTGCCATATGTTGGATTTGTACTCTTTGTATTCAGAATAGTTGGAACTGGATTAAAGTGTCCAGGGACCAATTTGACATTTTAGACATTTTTAAAGGTACGTAAGTTGTGACTAGACCATCACACTCTTTCCAACATATTTCCTGTCTATTTTAGGAATATTAGAAGGAAAGAAAATGATCTAAGGAAGTGCGTGACTTAGAGTTACAGCAACAGTTTAAAGAGCGACTTTTGGGACAACTTTATTTTGTAAAAACAATATATACATATTGAAATGTGCTTATTTTTAGGTGACACAAATAAAAAAATAACAAATGTTTGGTTGTTTAAAGTTCTATTCTGCTCCCTATGCACGCAGACAGATGCCCCCCCCCCCACCCCCCTCCCCCTCCACATACCTATGGTTTATAGGCTTTGATGACTGTTTCCATGCAACTACAAAACAGGACAGTCGATGTCCCAGAGAGAAAGATAACACCCCAAGTGAAGGACAGTCCATACTCATCTGCCCCCTTCCGACATTAAATAGACCTCTGTTCTGGCCTTAATATTTTTAAAAAGGCCATTAATCTGCCACCCCTCCCCCCCACCCCCACCCCCCTGTTGCCATTTGTGTAACGCGCTGATCTGAAGCTTAACAAACTCAAGAACACTAATGTCCCCACCTTGACATCAGTATGTACTATATACATGGACGCATGCCCACGTGTGCACAACACACAGCAGACTTCTCGTCTGCCCACACCACTTAATGTTATCTGAGCCCATAGCGGGATGAAATATGTGTTCGCCAGGAGGCGGGGGCCACCGAGATCATTTGTTCGATTTTAAATACGGAATGTGCGAAACGAAACGTCGATTGGATCCGAACCGTTCGGGCAAGGCTCAAGTCTGTTATTCTCCACTGCTGGCCGACACCCCCCACTGCTGTGTCGGATAAAAATAAATAACTTTTAGACCCTTATAGAGCCGGCTCGGGTTTCCTTTAAGAAAGACCGAGGGCCTCTGGTGTGAAAAAAAAAAAAAAAAGTACAAATACAAGCACTGAATTTTAGCTATTTTAGCTACTTGCCAATACTGAGAACCGACATGAGTACTTATTAAATGCCATAAAGTTTAACTTGTACCCCGTATGCGAGGATCCTTTTACAAGTACTAATACAAGTCATCTGTACAGTATCCGACTTGATACTGGTACGGTATCGGTATCGGTATCGGTATCGGTATCGGTATCGGTATCGGTATCGGTATCGGTGCATCCCTAATAGAAGCTGTTCCCACATCTTCTCTAGAGTCTCGGGGCGTCTTTTTCTGGTTTGAACCAATTTGAACAGCGTCAGATCGGGCAAACCTTCCAACGATGGACCAATGCAGCAACACTAATAACTCCTAATTGCTTTTAATTAATCTTCAGCAATACAACAGGGGGATCTGAGGCTCGCTGTGTCTGAGAGAAGGGTCTGCGGTGGACGAGCTTTACTTACTTGTTGATCCAACTGCTTTTCAGCATGTGTTGGTTGATGTTTTTTGCACTGGCTTTGCACATGTTGCACAAATGGCCCCCTATTTTCAGGGTATAGAGCTTGGTTGTCCGCCCTTTTCTACCCCCCCAACCACAGCCAGCCCGGAGAATCCTATCGCTATTATCTCGGGATGCACCAATACCACTCTTTTAAGTTGGAGTCAGACTCGAGCCAATAATTGGATGTATATTATATACTGTATACTATTGTTTTAAAAAAAAAAGAAATATGTAGAGTTTAAAATAATGCATATTTAATTCAGATAGA
This sequence comes from Blennius ocellaris, assembly GCF_963422515.1. Taxonomy (NCBI): domain Eukaryota; kingdom Metazoa; phylum Chordata; class Actinopteri; order Blenniiformes; family Blenniidae; genus Blennius; species Blennius ocellaris. The sequence goes on along the minus strand of NC_137661.1, from coordinate 25,910,819 downwards.
AATTCTTGGGACTGTCTTAAATGAAATGCAATAAAAAGAAATTGATGGGAAATTGTTGGAAAAACGATACATGGGACCTTTTATACAAGTTGCACAACCAAACAACAACTAAAGTGTAACGTAGAGCCAAATATGTGTGTATATATATATATCAAATATTAAAAAACTGAAAGTGTATTGCCAAAAACTTTAATCACACTGCGTTGACATTGAACTTTGATAAACTGAAGAAAAATAAGGACGTCCACGTTTTAAATGGGGGTTTGTCTCCACACACTGAGGGCGCACGTTCCTGTTGACCTCACTATAAGCGCCAATATATCTTTAGTGCCGGCCGCTCCTCCCCCCCTGAACCCTTCATCGCCGCGCTCCACCTGTGGCCCTCTGATCACTCAGACAGAAACTGACGCACTTCGCGGCGTCACCTGTTGGAACCGTCTTTCGTTGCGCCTCCGCTTGTGCCCCGTACGATTAGCTCGTTACGGCAAATCCGCAGCGATGTGCAGACTTTGATCAGCATTTTGGCCCTTGTCCTGAACAAGCAGGGGCTATTTTACACCTGTGACGTGTTATTTAGAGTCTCAATTCTAATATAGTATCATTTTCTTTATCATGTTATATATATATATATATATATATAACTTTGTAGATCTGGAGCATTTGATACCTGTATAATGGTTTCCCGAGGTATTTTCTTTCATCTTCGCGCTCCTGTGGCACACTTGGCGTTTGTTTTTGTTTTTCTTTCTTTGTCTGCTCTCTGCTCATCTAAACATACACTTGTGGACTCAACACGGTCCTGAGGGTCTCCATGATTCATTGCTGCTTTAAGAGGCATGAGACACACGCAGTTCTTCCTATCAGTTACACGGAAGGATTATGATGGAGAAGACAGATAGGAACCCCCCTGCTGTTTTATTGAGGGGGGGGGAGGGGGGGGGGGGATTACTGCAGGGCCGCCTAGCAAAAGCAAACATACACAAACTACAAATGCACACATAAAACGCGCCCGCATTCCACGTGCGGCAGCCGTTACGTAACGGCCGGTTTGCAACAGACACCGGGATGAGTCGACGCGACCTCGCTGGAAAGCGATTTTAATCGTCTTTAATTCCCGTCTGCCGGGCGGCGAGCTCTCTTGAGGGGTCTTCTTTTTTTTTTGTTTGTATAAGGGTCTCCCTCTCCGGTGACCCTTGACCAACACTACATGGAAAGAACCTATATAAACATGTATGCTTTAATATAGGTTATGATGTAGGTTTTTAATATATGTGACATATATAAAATTGGCCGTTTTCCTATATTATATGTACATAAATGCACATATATGTACACATCTACGTGCGTACAGGTACCTATATAGTATGTGTGCATATATGCACCTATATGTTCTTCTTGTATAATTGTTTTTTAGTTAGTTCTTAGTTATTGCCTTGATAATGTATGACAGTTGCCAAAGCGAGATATATAGGCTATATATATGTGGAAATAAAGAAGCAGTTCAGGAGACCTATATGGCCTGTATATTCATATATATGCACCTCAATTTAGCCTATATGTGGCATATATGCACATATATGCAGCATATATGTGCATATAAACTGCTTATAGGTTTCATATATGCGCATATATCCTCGTATAGGTTCTTTCCATGTGGGCGCACCCAAAAACATAAAACCTTTGAACCCCAAGATCAGAGGCATCAAACTGATTTCAGTTGAGGGGCCACATCAACCTGATCTGACCTCTGGAGAGCCGAACAAGTCAAACATCACATATTAAACTGCAGATATGGACAAATGCAACGTCTTTCCTTCTTTTGATCCTTTTGTAAGAATTTGCCAGTCTATTCTGAAATATTCATATTAAAGGAAATCAGGTATTATAATATTTGCAAAAGAAAAAAAAAACCACACAAAAAAAAACCCTCAGTCACCTGTATCTGGATATCGTATTTTTATTCAGGATTAAAACAATTTGTCATCATCTGGAAATATTTTTGGAGTTTACATGTCTAAAGTATCATTTCACATAAGTTGGACTCGTTGTTTTATTGTGAAAGGCGTTGCGTTATGCGTCCTCCACAGATGCATTAATGTCGGGGGTCAAATTCTGACCGAGGGCCGGTTTTGAATGTCATTTTTTTTTACCAATCTAGTGTTTTTAGATCAGCCTCTGTCAGTTTTCATATTTATACTTAAAAAAAAAAAATCACATGGCGGCCGGATTAGATCCTCTGGCGGGCCGCCTCTGGCCCCCGGGCCGCATGTTTGACACCACTGGCCTAGGGGCAAAAAAAAGAGGCTGCTGGGGGGGGGGGGGGGTCGCGGGCCGCCGGCCACCTCAGCACCAGCTGACGCCGCCGGAACTCGGCACGGGAGGGTTTTGTGTGGCGGAGGACCAGATTTTTAAAAAGTACACGCCGACACTGTTGTGTCTGGAGGCGGCGCCTCCTTCGCTGACGTCAAGAGGAGCAACACAACACGCTGACACGCTTTTGAATGAAACCCGCGTGAGATTTATCGGGAGGTCGTCGGAGTATTTAAGTGATCATGTAAACAACGGTTATCTGATTATGAGGCGGCGGATTAGCACTCCTGGAATTAGCTCCAACGCTCTGAACTCTCTGTAAATGAATACCTATTAATCCGGTTTATTAACTCTTTTTGTTATTTTATTTCACTGTCAAGCTATTATATATATATATATATTTGATATTTCTTTTTATTATGACACAATGCTACTAAAAATGTCCCAGTGGAATTAATTTACCTATATCTAATCTTTGCTATGTCATTCGTTTACTTCCTTGCATGCATAAATACAAATATATAAAACGAGAGTGATGCAATCTGAACGTGAGCACGAGACAAAAGGAAAAAGAAATGAGGAGCCACAGGAACGAACATCACGTTAAATTTGTCACTTTGCTTTACCTTGAGATTCTCACGTTCACATAAATATAAATGTACGTTCACATAAATATGCTTTATATACAAGCGATCTTCCAGAAAGCATTACATTCAGAATGAACGCATTACATTACTCATGTCATGTGATGTAACTCAACATAATCCAAGTGTTAATATCTGTATACTGATCATCCAAAATGTGGTTTTATGAAAATGCTATGCCGTGTGCTTATATATATATATATATATATATATATATATATATATTTCCCATTCACACACTTGGAAGGTGCTTACAGTCTAAGTAACATAATCCCTGCAAATATCTATTCCTCATTTATTACCTTCATTGTATTACTTAAGCTGCGGTGAGTGAACTACTGTGTCCTGCCGTAATTGGATTTGCAAAGCGTCACTTCGCTCCACCGACGTCCCTCCTTTTCAAGGGAGAGAGCAGTTAAAGTGACGTTAAATAATAGGGGATTTAAAGGCCCTGCCATGTGTATAGAAATCCCGTAAAGAGCAGCGACAGCTGCACCCGCTGGCTCACGCTTCAGCTTTTTTAGCGCTACAACTGAAATCCTAGCCTCCCGAGGCGTCTGCTGCTCTGCTGCTGCATGCAGGCTGCATTAGAGGCTGCTGCGCTGCACCGACACCGCAGCCGCTCACTGACCTCTGTAATTGTCAAGCAAAGGCGGGACATTTACACTGTGGAGGTATAAATATATATATAACCCCCCCCCCCCCCGGTGATCTTCCATGACTCCCCGGAGGCTCAACAGGTAGAGCGCAGCAGAAAGCCAGCTGTCGCCAGCAGGCGTCAGAGTGGATTTCTCCACCACATCATCAGTCATCTCATTTGGATGGGAGATACTGCCAGCCCTCCTGGGGGGGGGGGGGGGGGGGGGGGGGGGGGGAGTAGGGGAGGGGGGGTATCAAAGCTTAGGGGGCTATGCATAGCTATTTCAACTGTGTAGATGAGAGTCTGGACGAGGCTCTGCTACTCTGTTCATTCCAGGCCAACAATCCTTTTAATATCATTTGTTGCATGATGGAGGTGAAAGTTATGTTACGGTCAGTGAGCGGCGCCGCAGCGGCAGTTCTACTTTCTCTGGTCTTGTCTGAGTCACACAGCAGAGGGTGTTTGTTTGTTGTTGTTGTTGTTGTTTAAATATTCAACAGTGACTTAGTATAACCAAACTTCATTTCTACCTGATCAACCAGCCAACCACCTCTTTACCTACCTCCCTACCCACCCACCTACCTACCATCCTCCCTACCTACTTACCTACCTACCCACCTACCTACCTACCTACCTACCTACCTACCTACCTACCCAACTACCTACCTACCTCCATACCTACCTAACGACCTACCTATCTACCTACTTACCAACCATCCTCCCTACCTACTTACCGACCTACCTACCTACCCACCTACCTACCTAACTACCTACCTACCTACCCAACTACCTACCTACCTCCATACCTACCTAACGACCTACCTACCTACCTACTTACCAACCATCCTCCCTACCTACTTACCGACCTACCTACCTACCTACCTACCTACCTACCTACCTACCTACCTACCTACCTACCTACCCACCCACCTACCTACCTCCCTACCAACCCACCCACCTACCTCCCTACCTACCTACCTACCTACCTACCTTCCTACCTACCTACCTCCCTACCTACCCACCCACCTACCTACCTCCCTACATACCCACCCACCTACCTCCCTCCCTACCTACCTCCCTACCCACCTACCTCCCTACATACCCACCCACCTACCTCCCTACCTACCTACCTCCCTACATACCCACCCACCTACCTCCCTACCTACCTACCTCCCTACATACCCACCCACCTACCTCCCTACCTACCTACCTCCCTACATACCCACCCACCTACCTCCCTA
>NC_137661.1:25880984-25900984 GCF_963422515.1 Blennius ocellaris | reverse complement strand
GTCAAAGTCATTTTAATGGTTAGATTATAATCGACCGTCACAAATGAACAGGATGTGGATCACAACCCTGCAGTGGAAGACAAACCAGCGTCGAGTCTCTCTTCCTTCCTGTGCTCTTCCATGGCCAGTCAGGTGGTACGAGTTGTACGACAATACACGTATCTAACGATAAAACGTCCTTTAAGCGCCATGATGATGCCGCGTGTAAATATGAAAACGTGCCCTCGTAGAAAACCGAGTCATTTTAACGTCTGTTGGTTTTTAAGGCTTGAAAACAGAAACAGACTAAAGTGTGACGTGTGGGGAAAAAGAAGTTGGTTTTTTTTGGGAGAAGGCGAGGGAGAAAAAAGATCGTTTTTCTCATGGTGTGGGCGTGTGGATGTGTCCTTTAGAACCCCGTCGTTTAAAACGGCAATGAATGCGTCGCTTTGATGTCTTTTAATTTGCTCCTTTGGGTTGTAAAATCACACGTCGCCGACTTTAAACTGTGTCTCTCCCTTCAAGTCCCAGTGCCCTTTGGTCGCTTGCCATCTCACACACACACACACACGCACACACACACACACACACACACACACACACACACACACACACACACACACACACGCACACACGGTATAAAGGACAGAGGGAGGCCGAGAGGCCGGCCGGCTGGCAGAGCGTGTGCATGCATGAGTGAAGTGCTGTGTCCGAAGTTAAAGGATATGGCGGGGGTCTCGCTGACATGCCAGCTCCTAGCGGCGGCGGCGGTGGCGGCGGTGGTAGCGGCAGCAGCAGAAGGCATCTGATTCTGCGTACTGCAACGACACCCTCAACCCGACACCACCTGTCCCCTTCTCGTCTCGGAGACGGCGTGTCCTCTCCTTTTAGGTCGAGTGGCAGGAGGCAGCAAGCGAGCGAGTGAGCGAGCCGGGCCCCGAGCGGTGAGCGGGCGCCTCATAACCCACCGGATACTGGGAATTCGATGTGTCGCTGCAGGTCTCTGGCTATTTCATAAGTACCGGGCCTATATTCAAAAAAGGTGCGCGTGCAGGTGGACAGACGCGTGCCGTCATGGAGAACCTCCTGCGGGATAAAGACCTCTGGATATTTGGGAGCGTGTGTCTGGTGGCGACGTTTCTGTGGCGACGCTTGTGGAATCTGTTCTCGGCGAAGAAGCGGGGGAGGGCCAGGACGAGCTCCGGAGACGCACAGGTAATACCGGCAAGGCGCCGGGGGGGAGAGAGGAGTCTGGATGCATGCGCCTGTCGTTGATTCGGTGGCAGCGTGCGACGGGCTCAGTCACACCCGTCTTGTGGATTTTTGGAAGCGGCGCAGAGAGCGGCGGGCCTGCATGAACCAGGAATGGATGTTATCGCATTAACACTCGGTAACTCTGTCGTCCCGACGCCAACGAGACGCTTCCAGACGTCTTCGTATTGTTGAAGAACGGCGTCAGGTTTCCTGCTTTGAATTTGTCCGGCTTGAGAACGCAGACAAATAACAATGGAACCCTTTTGAAGTCTAATGTCTTCAGTGTAATGTTTTGTTGTTGTTGTTGTTGTTTTTTTTTTTTACAAATGATTTACTTTGTGTCGTTCAAACTTAGCCAGGTAGATTAAAGCAAACCGTGCTGTGAAGAGCAGCGTCACCCAAACCCTCGAGTACCGAACACGCAAACTGAGACCCTCTGAAAAACGAGTCCTGACCTTCCCCTTTAGCGTGCGTCCCGGCGATGTTTGACCGCGGTCCCCGCTATGCAGGTCAACCTCAAACCTGTTGGCGGGGGGGGGGGGGGGAGAAAAAAAAAGACAAATTACCTTCTTGTGCGATGCCGGAATGTTTTAAGAGGAGGTCAAAGGTTAAAGAGCAGCTCTCCAACAATCAAGAGACAGTCGATAGAAGGTGTATGAGTCCAGAAACCATCACCCTCCAACCATCTTCTTCTTGCTTCAGTGGAATTAAGAACAGACTCTCTGTACCTTTTTGTGTTGGACTTCGAAGAACTTATAAAAATTGTTTTTTGACGGAATCTCGTGTCACAGAATTGAGCATTTCTGTCACGTGACCAACAAAGCCGGTGGATGTTGTACTTGTCCGACAAAACCTTCGTTCACCCAACGAACTCGTACTGAATTCTCCGAAGAGCACTTCCGCCGTTTCATTTCTCCGAAAATCCTGTTTTGCCGCCGTGACCCTTTGGTTTTTCTTCCTCCCAGTAACCGCTGACCTCCTTGGCCTTCGGCAATCTAGGGTTTCGTGTCAGTTTACGGCGGCCTGAAGCTCCTTACATGTCCTCCACTTTGCTCTTCTTCGATCCGACAAATCCATTACATGCTCTCCTTTTTCATTCCACCACTGCAAAACAGCTAAATCTTTTTTATCTTACTATTTTTTTTAATTGAACTTGGTTGGTGATATTTTAATATCAAACATATCTGACCTGGAAAACATTGCGCGCGTGTAATTTTTGTGTTTTAAAAAACAAGCGCTAATTGCAAAGCCGTGGATGATGACGGACGTTTGACGCTCGTGTCACACGTGTTCGGGATTATTGCGACAAAATAAGCTGGGTGGTCACAGATTCAATGACGTTAGAGAAGGAATTCTAGGAAAATCTGATTAGCCTGTTTGCACAGCGACCCCACTGGTACATCTTATACATATCTGATTTACTTCCAGATATCCAGATTCCAGAGCGAGTTCACGTTCCCCCTCTTTGGGGAAAAAAGCCGTTTTGTTTGTGCGACGTGAACTCCTACAAACTCTGAACCGGAGTAACTGTGGTCACCTGGAACACCTCGGCTCCTTTGCAATCGATCTTTCTCGCGGGCGGGGATGAGAGGACGTGACGTAGAACGCAGTGCATTCTGGGTAGTAAACAATCCAAGCTAACTGCGTGAATCAGAAGAAAGACGCATGAAGGAAAAGTTGCAAAAATATCTGGCGGGCTGAAGTGGAGTAGTGAGGGAGACTCATTGATATCTGGTCTGGAGACTTTATATCACGGTTTGTTTGTGGCTACCCATTAGCCACGAGCTAACTAGCCTAGCCCCCACTGGCTTTTGTTTCCGGACCAATCAATGAGCCGTGCTTCTTCTTTACTTCCATCTGGTGTAATTGAGTTGCTATTCCTCGAAGTGAATTTGAACGCCACCGAACCAAATGAAGGGGTGAGGAATCTGGGCTCCGCCCCCTCCCAGGTGAACCGAGTCCCCGGATGTGAAAGGCCCCTAAAAATGAGGCCTGAATCCGATCTCAAAATCTCTGATTGGTTTTTAGTTGTTTTCCTGCTCACGCCGTCCAAAAGCTTCTCCGGTCTGTGTTCGGATCATCAGAATTGGCGTCACGTCTGACTGTAAACACGGCCTTAGAAGATTTATTTGGATCTCGGATCATGTTCAGAGTAAAGCTAAGCGTTTGTGTCACTCCTCGATTTCATTTGTGAATCCAAAGCAGGTTATTGCTGAAGCGTTCTGCGAGCGAAGCAGCGCGAGAGAAACAGTCCTGAGACTTCAGATAATTTCACCGAATTACTATTTTAAATCTCAACCACAACTTCTTCATCCTTATTCCTAATATATACCTAAGGTACCATTTCGGCCCTCTGACGTCGTGCGTCAGCTCACAGTCGGTGGAAAACGGAGCGCCATCAAACACGCTGTTTATTATCTCAACGTAATCCAGCGGGGAGCAGACGTAATTGACTCCTCATAAAGTGAAGAGCTGCGGCGCTTCTCAGCCCGCCAGTGTCACCTGGATATTTTTATTACGTGTGTCTTGTTGTACAGTAAATTTACCACCAACAAGATTTATAACTCGTCGGTCTGGAAGTGAACGCGCTGGTTTAATGTCTTTTTTCGCTGTAAAGCTGCTTCAGAAAGGGAACTGAACTCTTAATTTTCTATCTCCACGCTTATTAACGTCCTGCAGTTTACGTTCTATAACTCGCCAATGTTTTCCTGGCATTGCGTTGAATCTTAGTCATTGCACTTCCTTTAGTCGCTGAGTCGGATCAATGGTTTGATACAACAGCTTCAGAAACTGCAGAATCAGGTTCCTAAAGTTCTGAATGCATATCGACATTATTAAATTCCTAACAAATGTCCACTTGAATGTTTTACTGTGTTTTATTGAGGGGAAAAAGCTGCTATAACTTAAACCTGTACAGGAAGTGGAAATGTGTCATTAAATAAGGTTGTTTGTTGTTTTTTTTAAAGAGAGAAGTGGTTTTGTGTGCGCCGTAAGCTCTGCTAATGCCAACGTGAGCTGGGCTAATGTGAGAAGGGCTTCTCCTGCCTGAGATTCTCACGCTTGCATAGCTCAGACCAAATTAGCTCACAAACAAAATACAAGGGGGATAAAGGAGGAGCCGGCGACGGATGTCGAGCGATTAGGAACACGAGCGAAGACGCTCAGCAATGAGCTCCTGAACACGGCTGACATGTTTTGATGCTGCCCTGTGATTTCTCAGTTTGGTGAACTAGGCTGGTTTTGAAATTTTTTTATGGCATTTTAATAACAAGATGTAATCAAAAGTAAATAAGGGTAAAATAAATAAATATGAAACAAGATTGTATTACATTTTAAGTGTTTTTCTTTTAATGTATTTATTTCTTGAGCACCTCACAGTGACTCAAATTAAATAATTGAAAACAGGAGGCACTCGGTAGAGTGCAGACCTTTGCCAACGCCACATTTGTTTGAGGAACCGAGTTAGCATCGTTCACATGTTATCCATTAGCTCATATTGATGCTAACTAGCCTGTCATGTAGCAATGTCACTGTGTGAGACGCTGAGCAGGGGTGGGGGGGGGGGGGGGGGGGGGGTGTCCATGGCAACGGACAGTGATCCTCCTTTGATCTCCTCCATGAGGGGCCTCTTTCATCTGCTTTGTACGGGACAGTTTATCACAGTTTTTTTGATTTATTTGTTAACAGTTTGCTGCTAATGTCCCAAAATCAAATTGATGGGTCCTTGGATAACGATGAATCATTCCTGAAAATATTATGTGGTTCAGGTTAATCGTTTTTGCAAGAAAATTGGTCAAATTCATGCGTACAAACCAATAAATGATATTGATGTGTCGATACGTCACTGATATTGTCGTGTGCAGTATTGTTGTATGTGGGTGTCCATGTCTGCATACATGTTAGGAGTTGGTGCCTTCATTCATTCATTCATTCATTCATTCATTCATACAGACATGGTGCAGTGGTTCTCTCCAGTCCAGCTCCGTCAAATGTCCGGTTTCTAATAAACCACAGCCATGGCAGTGCACAATGTTGATCCTCGAACAAACAAATGGCAGTAAATATTAACAGACTAATCAATATAACAGCTCCCCATTTCTCCCTGTGTCACAGCGATGTGTTTTATTCATGTTTAGTTTTCTGCAACTCACTCGGAACTTGGTTCGTCTTTGTAATATTTAAGTTTGTTTTTTTATGTTTTTTGATTTTTTTTTTCATCTTTAGTTTGTGTCTCTGACTTGTTCTTTGTAGCGCTCTTATGCTTTTAGTTATTTCCTGTCACTTTATTCTCTCTTTCCTCTTAATTTGAATGGTAGATTTTCATATTTGTGGCAGTGAATCACTGGTCAAAGTAACCAGAGACCTGCTGGAGGTGAACTTAAAGTGTGAGGCATCTGTAACGACCCCCCCTGGTCTGTAATTACCTCCTGCCACCTAGTGGCGACAAGACAGAAGTACAAGGTCTGGGTAAGGTCTGACAGTGAAAGCTGAAGATAATAAAAGTGATCGGTCAAGAGGGGATCAATAGTAATAACTGAATAATGACACTTCCTGTTTCTGCTGTTCCAGAATTAAATCAACGCAAAAAAAACAACATTTGCTTGGAATTCATACTAGATTATATAAAGGCCGGCTAGATTATTTTACTTATTTTTATTTCTTGAGTGCGTGTGTGTTTCGTTTCGTTTTTTTGTGTGTGTAAATGATCATCCGTACATCCACTTCCAAATCATGTATGTATTCAGATGTGCATTCCTGTTGTCATGTTGAAATAGTGTATTCCTCACGTCCGGTATGTGATGTGGAATATTTTGACGTCAATATCACATCCAGACTTCTTTCAAACGATATTGGAGCGGCGTCACTGCTCTGACACTGGAGGAGGCTGTTGCTCCTCATCCTCCTCCTCATCCTCCTCCTCCTCCTCATCCTCCCATGTTTCACCAAGCCAAAATAAGTCTAAAATGAGATGAATGATAATTCTTGTCTCTGTCAGCTTTGCTCAGCCACAGACTGACGTTTTGGCTCCTTCTTCTTCACAAACAGCAGAAGTTCAGTGCGACTGGACGGAGAGCGTCAGTGAGCAGGAACTCTGAAGTCATGCCAGAGATTTTCAATTGGATGAAGGTCTGAACTTTGACTTTCTCATTCTCACAATTTAGTTTGTTCTTTTCTGTTCTTTCCTGCTTTTACATTATTTCTTCTTTTTCTTCATCGTCTTCTTTTTCTTCTTATAATTCTTTGTTTCTTTGTTCTTATACTCTCTCGACTTCCTGTTCTTTCTTCTTCTTCTTCTTCTTCTTATACTTTCTCTTCTTCTTGAACTTCATCTTGCTCCTGTTCATCCTCTTTCTTCTTCTTCTTCCTGTATTTTCTATTTCTTTTGTCAGTGTTCTTATTCTTGTTCTCATTGTGGCTCCGATGTTCCTTCAAGCAGATTCAATGAATCATTTCAAAGACGGTATTTAACTTTTCACCGAGAGACAAAGCGGCACCGCTAAATGAGTGACACACGAGAACCCCGCCTTTAAGTGTGTGTGTGTGTGTGTGTGTGTGTGTGTGTGTGTGTGTGTGTGTGTGTGTGTGTGTGGATTGACAGTCATTCCCGCAGGTCAAAATCACAGTCTTTCTTTCTTTCTTTTTCTTTTTCTTTTTTTTATCAATCTCATCATGTCCATTACGTAACGGCGAAAGAAAACATAAACTGAGTGAACTTGGTTTGCATCTATTTACAAATCCGTGTACATATTTATGCCGCTTATGTAACCTGTCTTCACACACGACGCCTCGACTCCATAAAAAAAGCCTTGATTTATTTTTTTTATTTTTTAGTGCCTGGTGGCAGAGCGTTATCGCAGCAGCTGAGCCGTGAGAGAACAAGCTGTCATCGGCGCTCGGCGACACGGGGAGCTTTGTCAGATAGGAAATGAACAGGTGGAGCTGCAGAGGTTACACAAGCAATTCTTTCCATCGTCTTGCACTCGTCAGATTTCTGAACGTCGAACGAGAAAATTCACGGCGATGCTGATTTTAGATGCAGTAGAAATGTTCGATTCCCCCCACGATCCAGCATAAAACATGTTTTCCACGCGTCTGACCAAGGTGTCAGAAGTAAAGGTTATTTGCTACGAGCACGAGGACACACCTTGCAGCTCTCGTAGGAAAACGTATCCCGTCGCGCTGAAGAGACATAGTTTTGGGTTTTGGCCCGTTCAATCGGACATGTTGACGAGGATCCATATGTAAAGTCTATTTGCAGCCCCAGTAAGGCGACGTGGGGGCGTGTCCTAATGATGGCTTGGTGAGTGAAGCCACTGTGTTCCAGGGATGCCGTCGGGGGCGGGGAAGCCCTGGATGATTCCGGGTGGGGGGGGGCTCGGGACCGTTGTCATTGGACCCCAACATTTGACGTGGCTTCTTAAAAGCTGCTTTGCATCCATATCAGTTGCAGTGTGGTGAAGATTTATTTTATCGTATAACTACGAACCATTACCGCGTCACGAGAGGACACACGCTTCTCGTTACTGTCCGTCTCACTTTCAGCCTCCCGTTGCCAACGGCCATGTCGTTAAATGTGGATTCTCTCGGCCCACCGCGACACATTTGTCGTTTATGACATGGTCTCTTAATCGCGGTACTGGGCTACCGCTTGCTGCATGCCAGTTTTTTTGTTTGTTTGTTTTTTTCAGGCCACTGCGGTGATGTTGCATTACTGGGAAAGCCGATTGGCGGTAGAAGGAGCAAGGACGGCAAGTCTATTGGGCCGTCCGAAAATTCTAAAACCCCGGCTCGTGTCAAAGTCGGCAAAGACGATCATCAAAAAATGACGTAATCTCCCTCCCCACTCTTCCCCCACCGCGGTCCATGATGTCATCAAATAACCACAACAATCAGGGACTACAAGCTCCGGTGGAGCTGCAGAAGCTACTGACGCTAGCAGCAGGAAGAGTGCAGCCATAGACCTATAGAATTAGAATTATATAGAGATTTATTTCTATGTGCGCTGTCTTTTTCTGCGTTTTTGGTGTGTTTGGTGAGTCACAGCGCCCCTAAAGGCTTGGTGTGTGTACTACATACCCCGAAGCCTCGCGTTGAGCCGAGTTCCTAGTGACGTGTGGACGGAGGGTTTTTTTTGAGAAGGCCGGGGAGAAAAAAAGAAGTGGTCTATATTTGGCGAGAAGGCTCATGGCTGCGTCAGGCTTATTCACTCTTTGACCACTTAACCTTTCGTCCCGCGGGGTTCAGTTAAACCTCCCGCTGCCCTCAACACTTGAGCAAACACCTGCCAGCCTGCGCTGAACCTCGTGCCTCTCCAGATTATGTTTGTATTCTACTTCAAGTTTCTATTGCAAGCTTGCCACTATCAAAAGTTAATAAACTCATTAAAGCTAATATTCAGCTGGAGGACAGTCGGTGCTAATGCTAACAGTGGGCTTACAGAGCAGGACAGAGAGTAAAAGCAGCGTCAGGTGATGCTATGTATGATGCTAATGCTAATAATAGACAGGACATAGAGGTACATCAAATTTGAGGCTCTACTTTTCTTTTTTTACAAAAGTCATTTTAAAATGCAATCATTTCAACTGCGTTTACTGCAATAATCAAAACGGATCAATCAATCAATCAATCAAAAAAGGATTTGTGAGGAAAAAAAACATTGTCATGTTTAATTATGAGCAAAATATAATGACCTGTTTATAAAGTAATCCACAGATTAACTATTGAAAATAAAAAAAGTGGTAAAAGTCAAAATTAATCTTCGGTGTTGAGTTTTTTTTGGGGAAATGCCTTGTGGACACTTCGCTGTACTTGTTAAGTTACGCTAGTTTTAATCACCTGATGGCAGTAGTGAGTTCAGCAGACGTCGCTGCCAGTGTAAAATTCATTTGACTCACTGTACCACCTTGTGGTACAAAGTGGTATCGCAAAGAGGTCAGGCAGTGTCACTCGCTGTTTGTCATATGGTGATGGTAATTTATGTGTTGTCTTTCACTAAAATAACAGCTTTATTCCATTATTAAATTAGTGTTTTAGTTTAAGTACTTAATCAAAGAGTTTTCCTTGACAATCCCGGAAAGCTTCGGTAACAGCGAGGTTCTGTTTATGGAATTAAATCAGCACAAACAAACCAGGCCAATGTTAAAATCCCTCGTCTGGAATCATTGATGTTCCTTGTCCATTCGGTGACGGAGCATTTCCACATCGTGTACTGTACTCTGGCACTCGCGCGGTGTCCTTTTTCATTCGCACCTTCCAGGGGCAAATAGGCGCTGGGGACACAAGTGTTACCCCTGACAGCTGACGAGCTGTCTGTGCTGGAAACGGTGCGAGGGACAGAGTACAGGTCAGGTTTTTCCGGCGTCGACAGACGGGCGTCGCTATATGGGCGCCGGCGCTTTGTCACCGGGCCCGTTTTTTTTCCAGACGGCGCCGTGGGGCGACGTGGCAATGTCGTACGTGGCCTCAATATGCGAATATGAACTTACAGTGTAAACATCGACGTGTGCAACCGCGCCACGCCGTCCTAATTAATGCGTTCGCCGACCACACGTGCCGCAAGTGTCAACAGTTGTCAGGTATCGGCGGCGTCACATGTTTCCTTTCATTGTGGCTCATGTTGTCGTGGACGTTTAGCCCACATCGCAGAACTTCTTAAAAAAACAAAAACAAAAACAAAAAACTGCTCATTCATGTCTGTATAGTCCCGAGGCAGGTCACAGCAGCAGTACAATGTATAAAGGAATACAAAACACAATATAAAAACTATACAAATGACATCGACATGAAATGAGTGCAGGACTGATTTACTTTAAGATCATGTTTAAGTAGTTTTTTTTTAAAGAGAGATGTGACATTCTCTTCTATCTGTTTGTCCCAATGTTGTTCTCCTGTGTCTTGTTCTCAACATGTCCTCTGGAGGGCACTGTGGTGCTGAAGCCGCTCACGAGTTCAGGTTTAATGTGGTTCAAAAGTAGAGCGGGGCAAGACTACGGAGTGCTTTGTATACAATTAAAAATTTTTTTATACAATTTAGCTTTCTGTATTTTTCAAGGATGATTAAAGATGTAATTAAAGATTACAGTGACGATACAACCAAGGCTTTTGATCCGGGATTTTTCTGGAGTTTCTACAGGTTTGCTATTTGTTTCTTCAGGATGTAAGACAGTGATCTATGTGAGAAAATATCATAGAATGTAAAGTAAAATAAAGAAAAGTTTAGCGTCTGATTAGTTTGAAGTAGTAAAGGAGAGCCACCGTTTGTCTGCTTACATAACTTGGTAAAGATTTTCTCCTTACGATGAGAAGGTGCCACCCTGGGAATTAGCAGAGATTACGCAACGCGGCGCTGAAATCAAGTCAGTTATGGGAAGCGGGTGACATTTCCTGCGGTTCTGAAATACCGATGCTCGAGTGTTTAACCGAGGTCTGACTGGACGGTAATGTTCCTGGAAGGCTAGCACCTGTTGTCATCCTCCCTGCTACATAACAATGTGAAAACTCTTTAAAAAAATGGCTAAATAAAAACATAAAACAGGAATAACACTGCGGGAAAAGTGCCGTTTCCACATATTAAACTCAATTCCTGGATTTGACAATGAGTTTTATTTTCTCTCTCTGCTGTCTATTTATTGGCGGTGCAGTTTTATTTGTTTGTCTTGCTTTTCACGGCGTCATATTTCAGTCCCGGATGTTTGGGATTCTGACACCCGGCTGAAGGGCTTTTGAAGTGTCTCAAATGTCGCGTACAACCCCCCCCACCCCCCTCCCTCCATCAATCCCTGGCTGCACACCCGAGCCCTCAGCCCTTATCACTGGCCACTCGGCCCGCTGACGTCCTCATGGAGAACAGCCATTTGCTATTCTTAAAACTCCACTGTGCTGTTCGACTCACAAGAGAGAGAGATTTGCATCCCCCCATCACTCCTCCACGTCTGGTGATATGGTCCTTGCTGTAGATTTTTGTTGCGTTTGAGTGACTCCTTGACGTCTGCCGGGGGGGTAAAACATCGCGAAGGCAGTCATGAGCTCCAGCCTTGTCAACTCTTTAGCCAAGGTTTATGACCGGAACCCTCTCCACGGTCAGAAGACGGCTGGAAGGAAGCTCTCGATGAATGGATTGGAAAAATCTCAATCTGGTGGTGCCCCGTCATCGTCATCGTCCTCCCCTTCCTCTCCCGCCGATGCCGCCCTGCGGAGCATGGAGAGCCGGATGGACACCCTGACCTGCCAGATGGAGCGCCTCCTCAACATGCAGCACGCCGTCCTGACCCGGCTGGACGGCCTCTCCCGGGACGTGACGGGCATGGGCCGCGACCTGGCCTCCCTGCGGGAGGAGGGCCGGGGCGGCGGGAGGCGCAGCTCGGGGACGGAGGCGGCGTGCGCGGAGCTGCGCGGCGCCGTGGAGAGGGCGGGCTCGCGTCTGGACAGTCAGGGCCGCCGGCTGGAGGGGGTGGAGAGGCTGGTGGAGGGCACCCAGCAGGTCATCAGCTTCATCGGGGAGGTGGTGAAGAGCTCCAGGCTGGTGGAGCTCCTGTTCAGACAGCCTGCAAACAAAGGCAACAAGAAGGTGAGAGCTTCTATTAAAATAAAAAAAAATTTTTTTTAAACATCCGGCGAGAAGGTTTTCCTGCAGCCTGGGAGCCCAAACACGTGGAAAAGTAAACGTTTTATCATCGTGATGTACCTCAACAGTCACAGTAGAGAATAATTCCAATATGCCATTAGAATTTGTTGCTTAAAACAATTTTTATTTTGTAAATTAAAGCTTTTTTCTCCACCCAGTTTTTTTTGGGGCATTTCATTCTAGAATTCCGATTTGAAAAAGTCGATTTGATAAGTGCATTAATTGTCAATTCAAAGTGCTTCACAGAAGGGAACTACAGGACAGGAATGTGAAATGGGAAGATTGAAAATGTAACCTTAAAATTAATGATAATAAGATTGAGAGAAATAGAGGATAATTAAACTGACTTCTCGGTCAAGAACTGACTCAGGATCAAAACATACAATTACGCAAGCAAGGTAAAAAATAATATAAAAATTTAAAGGAAGATATATTAAAAATAATTAGGAAAAATACAGTAAAACAGCTGATGAGGCAACACAAGGTTTATTATTTAATGAATAGATTTGAATCATTAAATAAATAAATTGAAGCGTTTCACATTTATTTATTCTCATGGGTATTTTCTATTTTGTTACGACTCATAAGACCTGCTGGAGGAACAACTGGAGCACAGCGATGGCGAATCGCTCTCACATATCGAGAGGAAACAAAAACAAACTTTGAGGCCCTTGAGAACAATCTTTCAACCTTCACACACCGACTTTTTATGTATTCTTCTTCTCCTGTGTGACATTTCCTGATCTTTCATTGCAAATGATGTAACTGTGAAATGTGTAAATGAA
Organism: Blennius ocellaris; assembly: GCF_963422515.1. Lineage (NCBI taxonomy): Eukaryota > Metazoa > Chordata > Actinopteri > Blenniiformes > Blenniidae > Blennius > Blennius ocellaris. The sequence continues at coordinate 25,888,342 of NC_137661.1, read as the reverse complement.
TGAATATGTTGTAGAAGCTGTTAAAATCGAAATAAAAAGTTACAAAAAAAAAGTGGAATGGCTTTTTATTTTGTGAACAAAACAAACAAGCAAAAAAGCAACCTGCCTTAAAGGATTGACTGACGCGCTTCCTCTGCCATGTTAAGTACTTTCCCTTTGTGTGCAGCTTGTCTTTCGCCTCTGGGGTGTCGCTGATCAGACTCAGGCTCTGTTATCTCGTCCAGACCGAGGTTTTTATCGGCAGCGGGACCGGCCGGAGCTGCTCACGCTCAGTTTAGCTCCGCTGGTCCGAATCGCTCGCATTCATGCTCCGGCTTGATTAGATGACTAGGAGGCGCCTCGTACGGAACCACAAATAGTCCTCCGGTGTTTATTTAGGACGAGTGTTCTCACGTGACGTTCTCTCGGCTTTTCCCACAAGATGTGAGCGTAACTGTGAAATGGAAGTTTGTTGTTTTTTGGGGGTTTTTTCCACTCGTCTTTGATATCTAATAAAATATCCATCTTTCCTGTCGCCCTCAGACTCCTGAGAGCTTCATTCCTCCTTTAACACGTCGTCTTTGTTTCTTCTCTCCACGACAAGGCGAAGGATGACAAGGACAAGTCCAAGCTGAGCCTGAAGGGCCTGAAACCACAGAAGAAGAGGAAACCTCAAGACACGTCAGGTAGAGAAAGAACAAACCCGATATCAGCAACTTCAACACTATATTCATGGAGCTCATCCAGAAACCAAGATGTTTTTGTTTTATTTTGTTAAAACACATGTATTTTGCCAGTGTAACTTTCTACACAATTGCGACACAATGGCGGCCTGTCCTCCAGCTGATTACCTTCAGATCCTTCTTGTTTGTAAACTAAACAAGAATGAAAAAAACGCTCAATCGGGTCTTTTCCCGCCACTAATGAAGCACAATCTGAGTAAACATTTATGTTTGAGCCAAACTTTGGCTCCATTTATTCAGTTCTTCATCAAGTAACTAGAATCAGCGCTCTCCTCTCTCGGCCAATCACAGCGGAGGATTCTTGACCAATCCATCCTCCTATCTTGAGGGATGAAAGCCACCGGCTTCTAAAGCCCCGTTTACACGACAACGTTTCTCGTGACGACACCTAATCCGTTAAAAAAAAAAAAAACAGGAGTGTGTTTACACTGCAGCAGTCGACACAGGGACAACGATGTAGTTAGTCTGCCCGGCCACTGGAGGGCGCTGTTGTTAGATTTTGGAATGGAACCACACAGACTTGTGCAGAGAACAATACGCTATGAACATGAAGAAAATGGAGAGAACCCGACATCCATATTGATGGATAATCTGAGAATCTCAACTATTAATCTACCGATATAGACGACAAAACTATAAATACTGACCGTGACGAATACCGCTGCGGGTCGGCCATGTTTGTTTACAAGTGGATGAGTAGAAGGAAGGGGATGGAGGGAGAGATGAGCAGTAAAGACGCTCTCCAACCTCCATCAGTACCTTCAGGAGGGAAAAGACCGTGAAAGAATCTTTCCACTTTGGGAACCGGGATAAAAACTTTACCGATACAGAGGATCAGAACACCGGCGTCGTGTAAACGGGCCCCCGGACCCAAATAAAATGAGTAGCCATGTATGTAGCATGTAATCCCGACTATAGAGTGTTGCTCACCGCTTCCGGACATCAGACGGTACCCAGGTTTGTGTTCTGGGGTGCTACTCTCCGTACTTCCAGTCCTCTCACACCTCTGTTCCTCCCACTTCAGACGTCCCCTCGCCGAATGAGCCGGCGCTGCAGGAGCAGGTGGAGAAGCTCAACCGGCAGAACGCCGAGCAGTCCCACGCCAACGCCGAGGCCGACGGCCAGCGGGGGGAGGAGCCGGCCAGCGGCGGCGGCCGGAGGCAGGAGCCGGCCCCCAGGATCCCCGACGGACCGAACGCCTCTGCTGCCCCGGCAGACGACGGCAAGGAGGAGGAGGAGGAGGAGACCAAGGGAAGGGCGGATGAGGATGGGGTGCTTGGGGACTCGGAGTCAGAGGAGGAAGAGCGTAAAGAAGGAGAGGAGGAGGAGGATGAGGGTGAAAAAGTAGAGGAAGATGTGAAGAAGAGGCATAAAGGAAAAGCAGGAGAGTCGTCAACAGAAAAGACGTCTGGTACGACGGAAAGGTAATGAAGACCAGACAACACTCTTCTGTAGTGGTGCTATCCATCCATCCATCCACCCCTCCATCCATCAATCTATCTATCTATCTATCCATCAACTATTTGTTGATCCATCCATACATCCAGCCATCCATCCATCCGTACATCCATCCAGACATCATCCATCCATCCACTCATCCATCCATCCATCCATCCATCCATCCACCCATCCATCCATCCATCCATCCATCCATCCATCCATCCATCCATCCATCCATCTATCTATCTATCCATCAACTATTTGTTGATCCATCCAACCATCCATCCATCCATCCATCCACTCATTTATATAATCTTACTCTTCTTATTTATTGATCATTCATCTATTTTCATTGACATATATATATATATATATATATGAAATCATCTTCATTTATTTATTATCACCACATGAACTCGACTGTCTTTCAATGTTTCATTGAACTCATTTATCTAATTTGCCCTTTTTGAAAAGTTAAAATGATAAAAAAAGCTGCTCCATGTTACAATTCTAATCTTCCAGTCGGATAATATTTCTCCTTTCCTTGACACCTGAAGCGCCGAGGAGGTCGGCGACGTCGCCACCTGCAGCAAACGTCGCGTCACGGAGGAGGACCTGGTGAAGGACGACCTGAAGAAGAGTCGGGTGGAGGACAGCGGGCCGGAGCCGGCCGAGGAGGCGGGCGAGACGCAGGCGTCCAACTCTGACCGCGCAAAGACGGGCGGCAAGGAGGAGGTGGAGGGGGAGGAGGAGGCGGAGGAGGAGGAGCAGGCGGCGAAGGACGGAGAACCTGCCGTGAAGGAGTTCATCATCGGTAAGAAGCCAAAGCAATAAGTAACTTGAACTAACACTCGGTGGAGCGCTGCACCTTCGCCAACGCCACGTCTGTCACCATGGAAACCAGTGGATCACGAGGTTATTTGATCCGCCACACTGCCCCGTCCATCATCTCCGTCCATCTCCGCCCCCCCCCCCCCCCCTGACCTTTGCCCCTCCCCCATCCCCAACCGCGAACCAGGGCGATGACATCACCGCCTCATGTGACATATCAGAGGATAGAGGATTTAAAACGGAATATTTTGGCGTTGGTTTGACTTAAATTGGTTTAAAACTGATCGCGACGATCGGTCCTTGGATGGTGATGAATCGTCCCTGAAACGTTGGTAAAATGTGGTAAAATACATGCATGCAAACCAATAAATAAATAAATAAATGCGACCAAAACCATAAAAAGGTAAAAATCTAATCAAATGATCTGCAGGACCCTCGATTTTGAAAAAAAAGAGTCAGTTGCCACGTCAATATCAGAGAATCTGTGTTTGTTTTTTTTAAATCCATGGCGTCTTTTAATGAATCAGTGTTTTTAAACCGGTCCAAGAGAAGCTTAATGTTCTGGGTCGATACACAACTAAGGTTTACAGAGATTTGATGTGCAGGTTCAGGAGTTAAAATGGAAGTTAGGAAGGTCTTGTTTTTAAAAGAATCGAGGCGCAGAAGTCCTAAAAATCTAAAAAGATTCTCTATCTGCTTAGAAAAAGTTAAAGATGTTTTGAAGAGAATTCAGATGAATCTTCCCACCGAAAGGGAACAAAAAGAGGCGATATTGGAAACATATGAGGATCAATCAATCAATGTATATTTATAAAGCCAGTATAAGAGTTTTCCAGTAAAATTAGACAGCGAGAAAATGAGAATAGAAGGAATTAAAACAGAACAGAAATAAAATAAAAATTTAATTAAATTAAATAAATTGTAAAAAAAAAACAAAAACAAATAAAATGTAATAAAATAAAATGTGATCAAATGTAATAAAATAAAATGAAAAGTAATAATACAAAATAAAATGTAATGTAACAAAACAAAGTAAAATAAAATAAAATAAAATAAAATAAAATAAAATAAAATAAAATAAAATAAAATAAAATAAAATAAAATAAAATAAAATAAAATAAAATAAAATAAAATAAAATAAAATAAAATAAAATGTCACTGAGTTTTCAGAACCAGTCTGAATAAACACGCTTTGAACCTGGATTTAGCAATAAATGGTGCAGATGTTGGCGGTCAGTTTGTTCCACCCTCAGTAACAGAGGACTTGAACTCCATCGGCAGGACGGTAGATCCCGAAGGCCCGGAGCAGATTTCTTATATCCTAGCAACAAGTGATGGCTAAAACATGATTGAATAAAACTCCAATTTAAACATCTACTGATGTGAAACTCTGCAATCGAGATATTTTTCATGAGATAACTGCTTTTCACACACTGAGGAGGACGTCTATTCACAATATTATCTGGCAGGAGTTTAGGCCTCGATGGTTTATAACCTGTGGGATTGAATTGGGCTCCATTGGTAAATTTAACACTCAGAATACATCATTCAGCTTCCTCCGTGTGAAGCCCAGTGAGCTCCGGCTTCACCACCGTTGGCTTTTCATTCCTGCGGCTTTATAGCAGATTGGGTGTCACAACATCGTGACTGCTGGAGCGTCAGTCAGCATGATGAGGCGTCCGGCATGCGGCTATTTCCATCCACTTTGTTTCTGGGGATCCGGGGGGGAGTATGGGGGGGGCTATAGGGGGGGGTTACTTCCTCTTTCCTCCATTTCACTTTCTATATTCAGCCCTGGCCATTCTCTCCCGTCTTCTGTTATTTCTCTCACTCTCTCTCTTTGTTTTCGCCTCCATTATGTCCAGATTCAAGCCCCCCGCCGCTGGCGCCGTTCGACCACCGCGTCGTCACCCCCAAACCTCACCAGGTCGCCACCTACTACACCATCAACCGAGACGAGGTCCTGGGAGGGTGAGCATCAATGAGACCAGTGTTTTTCAACCTTTTTTGAGCCAAGGCAAACTTTTTTCTTTGGAAAAGGCACACCACCACCCAAAAATGTTCAAATGTGAAACTCCTATATTAGCCTCTATTAACAATATAAAGTCATTCTCATCAAAGTTCTATCAACAGGAGTCAAGTAAATACAGAAAAAAAATATTTCCCAATTTCTTTTTTTTTATTGTGACTCCCTCAGTGTGAAACCTGGACCTGATGGATGAAGAGCTGAGATCCTGGTTCACATTCTTCCTTTTCAAAAACTTCTCCATCACTGTCACTGACACAGTACTTTGATACAAGATGGTAGCAGGAGGTGGAGATGAACCACACTGACGTCTGTCACTTTACATTTCACCGGCAAAGTTCTGTGCTGCCCTCTAGTGGTGAAGAGTATTTATACATGATTACTCTGCAACACACTGTCGGCTGTGAGAGCAAATGTTTTTTTAGAAAAAAACTCAACTCAACTCAACTTTATTTATAAAACGCTTTAAGCAGCCGTAGCTGAGACAAAGTGCTGTACATTGAAATAAAAATATAAGAGGCAAAATAAAAACATTTAAACAATAAAAACAATAAAAAAGTTAAAGCAATAAAAACAATCAGATGGTAAAACAATAAACAAAACATAAAAAGTAAAAAAAAAAAATTTTTTTAAATGAAGGCACTAAAACCAGAGCAGAGTCTCACGCTGAGGTAAAAGCCAAAGAATAAAAATGGGTTTTAAAAAAACTCGTGAAAATGTGAAATTGGATAATTTCCCACGGCTCACCTGACTAGATCTGGAGGAAACACCAGTGTGCCGCAGCACAGTGGTTGAAAAACACTGAACTAGACACACTGGCTGTATTCTCTCTCACACACTGTGTGGGAGAGGCTAATTGTTTTTTTTTTCTCCTCATGGGGGGGGGGGGCAAATACCTTCACTGATGTAACAGACAAGTGTTAAATCCGGCCCCTCAAACTGAAGATTACTCCTCTGCACGCAAGAACATTTCTCACATCGCTGCCGTGACGGAGCAGAATGTCGGCCACACAAGTTAAAGCTGCGACAAGCTGTCGTTTTTAATTAAAGCCGTTTGAGTACTTTATCTGTCGAGAAGCCATCGAGGGCTGACATGAGGCCTCCTGACGTGTCGCGCTGCTTTCATGTGTACTCAGACTGTCTGAAGAGCTGGTTTGACAAGCTGATCTTCATCTTGCATTGTTGTAAAATATCAATAGTGCAACAGGTTATATTTGCATTTGATAAGTAAAAAATTCATGCACTCACGAGTCGAACTGTTTGCTCTTCTTTGTCCTCAAGGGGGCGTTTTGGACAAGTGCACAAGTGCATTGAGAACTCGTCTGGTCTGATGCTGGCGGCCAAGATCATCAAGGCCCGCAGCCAGAAAGAGAAGGTAAAGGCCGGCCTCTCTCTCTCTCTCTCTCTCTCTCTCTCTCTCTCTCTCTCTCTTTCTCTCTCTGGCAAACGTTCAGCAAAAAAAACATGTCGGAGAACTTGATTTTCTGGTAAGAAATTCCTGAAAAAAAAAAAAAAGAAAGAAAAGAAAAAGAGAAAAATATAGAAGAAAAATAACAAAATAAATAAATGACTAAATAAATGAATAAAATACCTCAGGGCACTTGATTTTCTGATTTTAAAAAAATGAGAAGAAAATAAATAAATAAATATCGATATGTGATTTTCTGATTAAAAAAAAAAACAGATCCAATATATTCTATTTTTTTTTAGTTTATTTTAGTGGGGTATAAATCAAAATAACCTAATATAATATACAGATTGAGACAAATACGGTGCAAACTTTCTTATCACGTCCAACTGTCGTGTTACCGATTCCTCCTGCTCAATATGCCCCCTTGTGGTGCAAACCTGTACTGCAAGGCTAAACTGACTGAAGTTGGAAAACCAGCCGATTTTTAAACATGTGGCAGCAGGACATAAATAAAATGTGTAAACTGACATCAGGACTGTTGATTTATTATCTTTGACTTATAATTAGATTTTTCGCCAACGTCACTTTTAAAGACTTTTTAAAGAAGTTTAAACACGTATTAAACCAATTGGGCAGCTTTTTTTTTTTAAATATCTTTTTTTTAATCCAAGCAGCAAGACTTTTGAAGGTCCTGCCAGATCAAACGCTCCACGTGAGAGTTGCGGGACAAATGTCAGGGTTTTCGAGCGACATGCGTGGCATTCGGAGAAGTCTTTGCACATGGAGAAGCCGTCATACGACACCGTGAAAAGAGCTCCCGACACCCCCGACGGGACTTAACGCTTTCTGCTCGTGACGGAAACACAAATCCCAGAAATCCCACAATTTCAACTCCGGTTGATTAACTTACGTGCGGTTACGTAACTCT